>NW_027367604.1:0-56579 GCF_046119375.1 Phyllobates terribilis
AAGCGTGACGAACGCTTGTTTGGGGGGCTGTTTTGAGCTTGAGCCTGGATTCACTTTTGGATGAGGACACGCTTTTGCAAGGTGACCTTTCTCGTTGCAGTTGAAACAAGTGAAATCCTTGAGGTCGCGCTGCTTATAGGTAGAGTCGCGCTTGAGACCGCCTTGTTTCTTGAAAAACTTTTTCACGAGCTTGGTCATCATAGCAACGTCCCTATCATCGCCGTCTTCTCCTTTATCATCATTTTCAAGATTTTGGAGAACACGAGATAACTTGAGCGCCATTCCTTTGTTCTCTCATTCTGAGTGCTTTTCCTCGTTGTTCTTGATTTCCTGCACTTTGAATTTCCCTGCAAGAACAGAGATAGGCAATTCTCGAGTTTCCTTGGACTGAAGAAGAATTTGCTTGAGGGTTGTATACTTTGAGTTCACTCCATGAATGAACGCCATAGAATACTCCCAAGCTTTCTTCTCCATTCCAGCAGAAAGCATCTTGTCATAGAGGATTTGACACCGAGAATGATAATAAACGAGCTCATTTTCCCCCATTCGAATGGAGCAAAATTCGCGATTAAGCTCAAAGATACGATTGTCCTTCATGTCATCACTACCTGAGTGCATGTTTATGATGGCTTTCCACATGGCTTGGGCAGTGGGGAGGGACATTACTTTGTCTATGTCTTTCCTTGAAAGAGCATTAAGAATGAGCTGTCGCGCTTTAGCATTCTCTCCATCAGTTGGTACTCTTTTGCTTCCCATTTTGAGTCATCCGTTTCGGAGATCTTCTCATCGCCCTTTTCAAATAATCATCCAGCACTGGTAGTCCGTCTGCTGGATGTAATTCTTCGTCATTGTGAGCCACCATTCGAGTTCGCCTTCAACAAGGACATGGGGCTTGGCGAGAGAAATGCCGAGGTTGAAACTAGCCATTGTTCAAGATTTGAGAATCCTTTTGAACCTGTAAAAGGATTAGTGCAAATAGCTAACATGTGGCTCTGATACCAATTGTAGAAAACACGTGTTTGATCAGCTATTGTTCGCTGTCACTAAGGTTCATTAAGCCTTAGTTGCGCTTAACAAGGATTCAATTGCGCTTTGAATACTTGGCTTGCGCTTAACCTATGACGAACTATTAGTAATGAATTTACTAAAGTCCTTAAGTGCGGAAAAGGTTAGACAAACAATAAAGAGCGATTTAAGTTGTTAAAGCGCACCTATATTTGCACACACAAGAATTTCCAAATGGTGAGAACCCTAAGTCACTATCTGACTCGGGATAAAACTCACCACTACACTTGTATTGATTAAGAAAGGATTACAATCTCTCGCTTCAACACTTGAAGCTCACTCGTAAGCACTCTCTTTACAATACTCTGAGTTCAGCTCTGAAGAACAAGAAGGCACTCTCAACACTCTCTGATTACAAACGAAATATCTCTTAAGCTCTCTCTAGCTTCTTATATTCTCTCAGTTTGCAATTCCTAGAGTGAATGCAATAGTACTCTATTTATACACAATCCTTAAGCTAAACCTATAACTCAATTTGTGTAACAAACAAAGACTAAGCACAATACCACCTCATCAATCCGTGTGCCTTGATCACTTCACCAGAATTAATCAACGGCTTGGAGTGAATTGGTTTTGTTCTTCATGTGTTGATCCACGCCACATAAGCAATCCGTGTGCTTCAAGCTCTAACAAACTCCTGCCACGCTGGCGATCCCTGGAGTAGCGTCCCAAAGAGTGTAAAGTTCTTCTCGCACCTTCCTGTGCACACAACTTGCACTCTCCCGCTTTACCAGCCTTCATAGCGTGTGGATTTGTTCTTCTGCGCTGGCGCACCCTAAGCTTCAGTGGAACCTCGTGGTCAACTTTCTTCAACTTCATTCAAGCGCGTCTCTAAGCCCTCGAAGCTCGATCACTCTTACTTCTTGGTCTTGAATGGATTTATTAAACACCGTTTGCGAAACTTACTTTCTCCGCTTGGTGTTAAAGCGCGACTGTGACCAGTCAAGCGCATCTCTAAGTGACTTAAGCGCATCCTTACAAATATGGCAATGACCTGGAAGGCTTAAAAACACTAAAAGATTAAACATATTAGTTTGTTATCATCAAAACAAAGAGAAATAGATTAAGCTTTAACAAGACGATTAAAGCTCAACTAACAATATCCCCGTCTCCTCAGTTTTAATGATCACAAACAAATTATTGTTTCTAATATCTACCTTGAGTGACTTATTACAAGATTATCATATATCTTACACTGGAATGATGCTCAAGGAGAATTAGTTGGCTTATCAAGTTCAAATGCATAGGAACTAAGGAGCTTAAATAGCGCTAGTAGCGCTTAAGGGAACCGAATTGGATAATCAAGAGATATAGAAACGCGCTGATATAGCTCAAGGGAACCGAAGTAGAGAAATAACACAGGAAGTGTGATATTGCTTATACCGCTCAAAGGGGACCGACGAAGTGACACACACATATGAACGCGAAGGGAACCAAGGTTATAGATGAAGGGGACCAAGCGTTTATTCTTGGAAAGAATCTTTCTCAGTTCCTATTTATGGAAAGTTACGTCATTTTAGGAAACGGTTTAGATTTTTTTTGTTTTGATTCAATGTATCTAGCTTATTTCGCATATTTTAGTTTAGGAAATAGATTTTATTTCTCACCTATATAAGATGATGTTCTAGGGTTTTTATGAGGTTAGGTAGTTGAAAATTAGTATTTAGTTAGTTAAGCTTTTGAGAGCTACAGAGTTAAGTGTTCGAAACAGCTTAGATCTATTGAGAGAAGGGAGTATGTACAAGCCTAATTAGATAGTCGTGTGTTGAATCTAGCGTTTATTCTTGGAAAGAATCTTTCTCAGTTCCTATTTATGGAAAGTTACGTCATTTTAGGAAACGGTTTAGATTTTTTTTGTTTTGATTCAATGTATCTAGCTTATTTCGCATATTTTAGTTTAGGAAATAGATTTTATTTCTCACCTATATAAGATGATGTTCTAGGGTTTTTATGAGGTTAGCTAGTTGAAAATTAGTATTTAGTTAGTTAAGCTTTTGAGAGCTACAGAGTTAAGTGTTCGAAACAGCTTAGATCTATTGAGAGAAGGGAGTATGTACAAGCCTAATTAGATAGTCGTGTGTTGAATCTAGGAACTGTGTGTTTGAATTAAGTTGTAACTCTTGTGATTCAATCAATAGAGAAGAATGCTTTGAGTTTTTTATATTTCTCTTCACAAATTACTTAAACTCATAAACACTTGCTTGAATTCCGCTCTTAGGAACTTAAATCTCGGTTCCTAACATCAAGCCCCTTCAATGATCCTACAATTGGTATCAGAGCAGGATCCAATTCTAAAGCAATGACCAAGACCGGCGAATTCACCCTCGGTGCCTCCATCAACAAGCCACATCAACTTCAGGACAGAGAGCTTGATTGGTGGTTGGGAGTTCACACGAACTACATTCAAACCCAAGACTACCAATGCTAGAAAATCATCTTACTCGGTGTTGAGGAAATCACTAAAACCGTCAAGGAAAGAAAGGACTGGACACCTGATCACTATATCAAGATGGAGAAAACGCCAAGGCTCGCCAGCTCATCCTCATTGGAATCACGCGGACTGACATAGACAAGGTGATCAGCATAACCATTGCCAAGGAAATGTGGGAGGCCATCATAGCCATCCACAGAGGGAGCAACGGCATGAAAAACAACCACAAGTTCAATCTTCAAAGGGAGTTTCATGCCTTCAAGATGCTTCCTGGAGAAAGTGTGTATGACTGCCAATCAAGATTCACCATTCTAATGGATAAGCTAAGTGCCTCTGGAGTCAAAATCCCTTAATTGGAACAATCTCTGACCGTCATCTATGGAATGAGTGACAAATATGAGCTGACTAGAAGAATCGCCCTCATGTTTGCCGAAAGAAAGAACCTTCCAGTGATGGACATCTTTGGGAAGTTCTTTGATCAAGAAATCGCTAACAATCAAAGAAGCAGCGCGGTCAAGGAAACAAGAGGGACTGCCTTAAAGCTCACGAGAGTCCTAGAAAAGATGGAAAATGAAGAGAATGATGATGAGGATGAAGAAATGAAAATTGCCCTTATGACAAAGGTGGTCAAGTTCAAGAACAAAAACTCACGAGTTGCTGGTTCAACCTCCAAAAGAGACCTCGAGGACTACACTTGCTACAACTGTCAAGAGAAGGGTCATCTCGCTAAGACGTGCACTAAGGTCAAAGTGGAACCAGCTGAACAAAAGTCTCTCTTTTCTGTGTGGGGAGAAGATGATGATGAAGCTGATCTTCATGAAGGATTCCAAGGAATGTGCCTTATGGAAAATTCGGATGAAGCGACTTCTGAGGTACATCTATCTCCTACTTTTGTTAATCACTTTAGCATCCTAGGTAAAGACAAACTCGTTAACATGATTAAGGGCTTACTTGATGATAACTAGACTCTTGAAAAACAAGTTATTAAGTATGAGGAAGAAGTTCAGGAATTAAGAAATGAAAGCTTAGATCTGTCTAATAGACTCACTGATAAAGAAAAGGCCCTTAAGAAAGTTAGGGAACTGAGCTTAATAACTAAGTCATGCGAGGGTTACAAGGGAAAGCAACCTCAAAGGGATCATCTAAGGTCATAACTAGTAATTTGGAAAATGATATACAACTTATTTTGAATAAGCTTGAAACTTTGACTGATTCCATAAATGAAAAGACGGTTAATCAAATTGTTTTCATCCGTGCTAGACCTGGATTAGGTTGTGATTTTGAAATGATTCCTCTGCATGTTCCCCTGCTCAAGAAAAACTAACTAGGGGAATTAACTGAAAAGGTTGAGACTTTAGATAAGGCTCTTCATGCTTGTAGGAGTAAGAACGGGTACCTAGAGAAAAAGATTAAGGTCTTAGACAGTGTCGGTCCTAACTGTTTAGAGGCTCGGGGCAAAATTTGAGTAAGGGCCCTAAACATTCAAATAAGGCCGAAATTTAAATAACGATTATAAATTTTGATATTGTATAATTTTTTAGTATATCCTTCTCAATAGCTAAAATTGTAAAAGAAAAGTAATATTTTGCCTTGAGAAATTTGGAAAACTTGCACGATAAATGAGACGTTAAAGAAAATGATAAAATTCAGAAGCAAAAGAAAAATAAGTTAAAAAGGGAAGGATTAATAATTTGAAATCATTAGGCATAAGAATTATGTTTTTGTTTCAATTTTTGAGCATCAAATGCGTTCAGTTTAAGGATGAATGTTTTAATACAATTAAGGCTTAAAATTTAGGGGCCCGTCAAAGATTTATGCTAGTTTCAAATTATAGTGCCTTGATGTTATAAGAAAATAAAGAAAACCACTAGACAACACTTCTTTAATGACTTATTACTGCTAGTCCGCGTTTTTTATTTGTCACGATTACTGTTAGTCTGCTACTAATAGTACATATCGCATATAAACTTTGGGCCCCTGAAGTTTATGGGCCCTGGGCACCGGGCACCGGCCCAGTCTTCCCTTGCTTCCGGGCCGGTCTTGGTCTTAGAACAACCCCCTGAAGATACTAAGACTTGTTTTTCTAGAAAAAAGGCTCACACTATGTATGTTGATCAAGCCCAAGGCAAATTTGTTAGGAAACACCAATTATAAGCATGAAAAGAGTAGGCCCTTTCGTCCTGGAAAGGGAAAATATGGCTATGTTTAATATAACTCTTGGTGTAGATATTGTGGCAACAATGGACATACTATTCATGACTGTAGGAAGAAGAAGGCACAGCATAGAAAGCCTTATAGGTCCCCAAATAGCAAGAACAATATTGTTAATGACCTTAAACATGCTTCCAATAATGAGCTTAACCTTTCTAGAAGTTTTTTTTAAATGTGCTTCTCCTTCTCAAAGTCAAGAAAAGCCAAAATCTAACAAACCTAGAAAAGCTGAGCTTCGATGGGTTCCGAAAGTTTAAGTATTATCTTTGCAGGGTCAAGCGAGCAACAAGAAAAGATGGTACATTGATAGCGGCTGCTCCTGCCATATGACAAAACACAAAGACAATCTTCTCTCGTTTAAATCTTCTGAAGGTGGTAGTATTTCATCAGGCAACAAGAAAACTGGTGGAATCAAGGGACATGGAAAGGTCCAGCTGAATGAAGGAATTGAAATTCAACCCGTGAATCTGGTTGATAGCATGCGCTTCAACTTGCTGAGTGTTGCTCAACTATGTGATGAAGGCCTTAATGAAGTCACTTTCACGACTACCAGATGCTTTGTTAGGAACTCAGCAAATGAGATTATTCTGAAAGGGAAGCAAGTCAACAACACCTATCTTTTTTACTCCAACTACATCTCTTTCTGTCGCTTATGCCTTGCTTCCATTGAAGATTACTCATCCCTATGGCATCATCGACTCGGCCATGCTAGTCTACACTTGCTTCACAAGCTATGCTAAAAGGAGTTGGTATGTGGTCTTCCTCCCATCAAGCCTGAAAGTATGTCTCAATGTGTTGATTGTGTGCAAGGGAAATAAGTTGGAAGCTCCTTAAAGGCCAAGAATGATGTTAATTCTAAGAAGCCCCTGGAGCTACTTCACATGGATCTTTGTGGGACAATGCGAGTTCAAAGCCCTGGTGGAGCTCGCTACATGTTTGTGATTATGGATGACTTCTCGCGCTTCACTTGGATCTTGTTCATTCGCTCAAAAGATAAGGTATTCTCACGCTTCTTTGAGATAGTTCCTTTTCTTGAGACCACTCTTTCCTTATATGTTCGAGCCATAAGATCTGACCATGGAATAGAGTTTAAGAATGGGGACATGCTTAGCTTCTGCAAAGAAAGAAGAATCAACCATAACTTCTCAGCCCCTAGAACTCCTCAGCAAAATGGTGTTGTAGAAAGGAAAAATCGCACTTTAGTGGAAATGGCCCGAACTATGCTTATCTTAAGTGGCTTATCTCCGTATTTTTGGGCTGAAGCTGTTAACACAGCGTGCTACATCATCAGCAGGGATATACTTAGACCCATCCCGGAAAAGACGTCGTATGAGCTCATTAGAGGCCAACCCCCAAATATTTCCCATCTGCGTATCTTTGGTTGCAAGTTCTTCATTCATAATAATGGGAAGGATAACCTTGGAAAGTTCGATGCTTGAAGTGATGAAGCTATCTTCCTTGGCTATGTGCTTGCAAGTAAGGTATATAAGGTATTCAATAAGAGAACCAGAACCTTTGAGGAATGCATCCATGTTGTCTTTGATGAGTCGTCTCTTTCTCCAAACTCTCTTCCTCAAGATCCCTTTCCTGATACAGCTACTCAAGAATCTCCCAAGCTAGTAAGTGCATCAAATATCAATCCTCTCGCTCCAGCCTTTACCCCCTCAATTCCCTTGACCACAAACACTGAGAGCGATAATGAGGAACCAGAAGATACTACCATCCTTATCTCATAAATACCCTCCAAAACCTTAGAACCTCAAACTCGTCCATTTCAACAAAGGAAAGATCACCCTCCTTCCAATATCCTAACCCCTTTAGATTCTGGAGTTCGCACTCATTCTTCAGTGACTAACCTTTGTGCCTTCAATGCCTTTGTTTCTCTCCTTGAACCCAAGAACATCAAAGAGGCTATTGTTGATCCTGATTGGGTTGTTTTTATGCAAGAAGAGGTTCATGAATTCAAAAGAAACAAGGTTTGGAGGCTTTTCCCTAAGCCCGCTGATTGAACCATCATAGGAACCCACTGGGTGTTCCAAAACAAGCTAGATGATTCAGGTACTATGATAATGAACAAAGCAAGGTTAGTTGCCCAGGGTTATAATCAGTAAGAAGGGATTGATTATGATGAGACCTATGTACCAGTGGACAAACTTGAAGCTATTCACCTTTTGATTGCCTTCGCTTCTCACAAGGGCTTAAAGCTATTTTAGATGCACGTCAAGACTGCATTCCTCAATGGCCATCTAAATGAGGAGGTGTACATTAAGCAACCTCCTGGTTTTAAAAGCGCTCAACATCCCGATCATGTGTTCTTTCTGGATAAAGCGTTGTATGACATGAAGCAAGCTCCAAGGGCCTGGTATGATTGCCTCTCAAAGTACCTTCTAGGCAATAACTATTGAAGGGGAAAGATATCCAAGACATTATTCATTCAAGAACTTGGAAGTGACATTCTTGTGGTTCAGGTATATGTAGATGATATCATTTTTGTCGCAACCAACATGTCGTTGGTGGAGAAATTCAAAGATGTGATGAGTAGCAAGTTCAACATGAACATGATAGACGAACTGAACTTCTTTATGGGTTTGCAAGTGGTGCAAAAGAATGAAGGCATACAAATTCATTAACAAAAATACTTGAGGGAGATATTGAAGGAGTATGATATGGATTCTTGCAAGTCTCTACACACTCCAGTATCCACAACGACTAAGTCAGATGCTGATCTGAATGGCCCTTCGACCAACGAGACTACTTACAGGGAAATGGTGTGTTCCCTTATGTACTTGACTGCTTCCAGACCAGATATTGTGTTCGATGTTATTCTTTGTCCCCACTTTCAATCCGATCCAAGAGAATCACATTTTGCCAACATCAAGCGAGTCTTTTGCTACCTTAAAGGGACTGACAAACTTTGTCTATGGTATTCTAAACATTGTGATTTTACTCTTTTGGATATACTAATGCTAACTATGCAAGTTTCCTAGCTGATCGCAAGAGCACTTCTGGAATGGCTCAATTTCTAGGCCCTTTCCTTGTCTCGTGGGGCTCTAAGAAGCAAAACTCCATCACCCTTTCAACCACTAAAGCCGAATACATGGCCGTTGCATCGTATTGCACTCAACTTCTCTAGCTTAAGCAACAACTCTCTGGCTTTGGCATTTCTATGGACGCACTTGAAATAAGGTGTGATAACTAGCGCTATCAATATCTCCAAGAACCTTGTGCATAACTCGCGGACAAAGCACATTGACATTCATCATCACTTTCTTCGTGATCATGTGGAGAAGAAGAAGATTGAGCTCACTCACTGCAGGACTAAGGATCAAACAGCTCATATTTTCACCAAGGCCTAGAACAAGGATTCTTTTATCAACCTAAGGCTTCTCTTGGGAATGATTCCCTTCGATTGAGCAACACTCTACTTGTAAGTTCCCTCTCTATTGACTAGGAATTATCTACTATTTTTAAGTTTGGAAACTTAGGACTTAGTTTCTTGTCTTTAAAACGGTGCTCTTAGGGGTATTAGGCTCTCACATGCTCCGTGTGATGCAATTAGAATGACCTTGTTAATTACTATCTTGATTTGCCATATTACTTGATGATTAGTGTACCTTTGCATGCTCTTTCTTGCAAGACATGAAAAATAAGCACAATGATCGCCTCTAAACCATATCAAACATCCCCCAGATATGAGTCGTGCTTATAAGATAGTCCCTTGGCCGATCTTTTTATTCCTTTCCCTATGACCAATAGCCCATACCTGGGAATATTCACTTAGATGACAAATAGCCTACCCTGATTTGAGTTGCATGTGCATATGTATTGTTTGCTTGAGTACCTTTGTCCCTTCACTATATAAATGTATGCATATGTCTTCCTAGTACTATCGCTATGGTTAGTAACCTAGTTTAAGGCCTATTCCAATATCGCTTCTTGATGGATTTCTCAGTAAGCAAAGGGACCGAGAATTTGTTTATGGGAACCGAGAGTGTAATTTTTGGGGACCGATATAATTCATAGGGACGGACCGATATCAACAGATAGTTCCAAAGGGTAATCATAACCCGCCATAGATCCCAGTTCCCATGAAAGAGTCGTTGCAATAGCCTTGCATTCCCAAGAAGCTAATCCCTTCAGATTTAGTTGTGACCGTTAGAATGTGTGATCGTTTAAGATCATAAATAACCGGCCTTCCCTTCATCATTCCTGTTGATAGGAGCTTATATTATGGTGTTAACCAGCGACTATTAGTTAGGTTTAGAGGTGTTTAGGTGCTCGACGAGTGGCAATTCCGGAATCTAGGTTAGGAGTTCATTTGTAGATTCGCGGAATGCTCGTAAGCGTTTTTATGATTTTGTATTGGAGATCCCGCTGGTGCTCGTCTTTAGTACATTCAGGATGGAGCTAGAGATACTCGACGAGAAGGATGAGCAGAAGCCTACGCAGGATGAGCAGGAGCAGCGTAGGCATATCCTCGACGAGCAGCATGGATTGGTACTCGACGAGCGTTGGAGAAGCTAAGAGGCGAAGCCGAGCTACCTCGAAGATTCGGTAGAGTTCAGCGTAGGAAGACCTCGTCGAGGAGTGTCATATGATCTATGCAGGGAAGAACCTCGACGAGGAGTGAAGATCTGGGTAGAGGATCTACCAAGAGAAAGCACGTCAGAAGTTTCTGTAGAAGACCTCGACGAGGAGTGAAGATCTCGGTCGAGATAGGAGTGATCAGAATGATGCAGATCCTCGTCGAGCAGTGCAGGATATTTCGGCCCGGGCAGTCTCGCGGGCCGGTTCGGCCCGTAGCGCAGAATCTATACGGGATGGTGTTATCTGCGGGATTACTTTAATATTATTTTATAAGGTTTCCATATCTTATTAGGATTTATTTTATAGGATTTCCATATAGGATTTCCATAGGTTTCCATATCTGTTAGGATTTGTTTCGTTTATTTTATTCCTTTTATTTAGTTGAAGACTATATAATAGATAGCTTAGGATTTAGAAAGGGGGGATTTTGGCAATTTGTTTTGGCCGCTGCTTGGGAGAGTTCATCAGACCACGGTTCGTTCTTCTACCTTCATCTATTGTTATTCATGGCTTCTATGGCCATGAGTAACTAAAATCCATTGTAGTTCACTTCCAAGTTGAAGCCTTTGTTCTTAGATTTGCTTGTGAGAATTCAAACGCATATGTTTTAGTTTAATTTGAGGATTGTTTCATACTCTCTGGTGCTTTATATTATTATTGTTTGATCTTGATTTTA
Source organism: Phyllobates terribilis (assembly GCF_046119375.1). Lineage (NCBI taxonomy): Eukaryota > Metazoa > Chordata > Amphibia > Anura > Dendrobatidae > Phyllobates > Phyllobates terribilis. The sequence continues at coordinate 10,971 of NW_027367604.1, forward strand.
TCTAGAGTGCACGCTAGGTTGAGTTATTATCATTCATATTGATAGGACTTGACAATTCTATTTGAAAAGCCTTGACCTTTATGTAGCAAGCATGATTTACATAGACTATTTGCGAGTGTTTATTGTGTAGAGATTATGAACTCATGTCGAGTATCGGCTATTTGCCAATGGTATTGCATGAGCCTACTTATCTTTGATCTTTATGCTATTGTGCTTTTGAATCTTGGGATTTCCTTGGTTATTGCTTACAATAAGGGTTTCTAGGACTATTTGGACTAGTTGCTATTTACGAACAAAGAGTAGGACAACTAAATTAAACGATATAAACATATGTTAGTAGAATTCGACGATCAACAATCTATCATGAACATTGTGTGGATACAAAGGAAGTGAACTCATTTTCCCAATCATTGTTACAACAATCTTTTGCTATTTTCATTGCTTTAATTACGTTAGTTACAAACAACAACAAAAACCCCCCTTTGGTTACGTTCGAGTTACATCATAGGAATAGACTATAACTGACTCTCTTGGGATTCGACCCCTACTTACCACTTACTAGTGGAATCTGAGTTGGGAAATTACTTTGACCGTGGGGATCACGACAATCTCCATCGCCGTCAAATTTTGGCGCCGTTGCCGGGGAACCAACTTTATAGTTTGTTTCTATTTTGTTACTAATCTTGGTGTGGATCTATCTTATGGTCCACACCCGTGCTACTGACTCAGATTTACTTGGTTTTGATCCAGAGATAGAGCGGACACACCAGCGGTTTTTGCGAGAATCTCTAGCAACTTTAGTGACTGAATCAATGGCAAACCAAACGCTGCGAGAGCTCGCCGATCCTGATTTGACGCAGCAACGCCTGGGGCTGACATTGCCTGCCCTAGCTGCCGGCGTTAACTTTGAGCTCAAAACAGGTTTCATAAATCTGCTGCCGCAATTTCACGGCCTGGCTGGAGAAGATCCAATTAGACATCTGAGTGAATTCCATGATATTTGCAACTGCAGCAGACCTAGTAATGTGACCGAGGAACAGCTAAAGATGAGAGCTTTCGGCTTAACGCTGAAGGACAGTGCAAGAGGCTGGTACTATCTGATTCCTACCGGCACAGTGGACACGTGGCCTAAATTGCAGAAGGCCTTCCTTGATAAATACTTTCCCACGAAGAAGGCGGTGGCTCTGAAACGAGCTATCGCTAGTTTTGAGCAAGGAGATGATGAGTCGCTCTACGACTATGTCGAGCGATTCAATAAACTATGCGCCAGCAACCCGTTCCATGGCTTTCAAGAGAAAGATCTGGTAACTCACATCTACAATGGGTTGCTAGATCATGAGAGGCGGCTGGTAGACGCTGCCTGTGGGGGCAGCATAATGAATTTGACTCCCGACGGAGCCCGGACGAGGCTGAATGAGATTGCTGACGGAACACGGAGCTTCGGGAGAACCTACACGAAGAAGACGGCTAGCGCTGTTACCTCCGGCGATGATTGGAGAAGTGCATTCGCTGAGCTCACCACTTTGATCAAGGGGATGCAAGCTGGCAATCAGAATCAGAGGCCAGCTCGAGCTTGTGGGATCTGCACTGATGAGAGTCATCTTACCGACATGTGCCCGCAACTACAAGATCCCACCGTCGCTGAAGTACATGCTGTAGGGGGTTACGGACCCTCTAGGCCTCGGTTCGACAACAACAACTACTCGTCGAGAAGCAATGATCATCCTGGCAGCTGGTGGAGTGATCAAAATGGTGGTAAATCTCAGAACCACTACCAGAACTATCAGAATCGCGCTCCACTCCCTCCTCCGCAGAAGCAAGGGCCATCCACCGAAGATATGATTAACTCCCTAGCCCAGCACTTTACCGCACATGTCCAGACAACTGAATCCAGCATCAGAAACCTTGAGAAGACAGTCGGACAGCTGGTAGAGTCGGTCTCGGAGATAAAAGCAACTATCTCCAAGGGTCTCCCCTCTCAAACCGAGAGGAACCCAAGAGAGTATGTCAGCGCTATACATCTCCGGAGTGGGAAAATACTGGAAAGGAGCTCAGAAGATGAGAGGATGGTGGATGGAGGATCACAGAACTGGGCGAAATCTCGACCGAAAGGACAGGACCTCGACGAGGACACCAGAGACTCGAGTGAAGATTTTTCGACAGAGAAGGTGGAATCTCGATCGAGAATGACCAATCTCGGTCGAGAAGGCACGAACCTCGATCGAGAAGGCGGTACGCAGAACAACAAGGATCGAGGAGATGACGAGTACGAGGATCGAGGCGACTTCAAGCTTCGTCAAGAGAACTATGTGAGGCCCAACTTCCCTCCTCTGTACTCCGAGAAGCCACCTGCACCGTTCCCTGAAGCATTAAAGGAGATGCGCAAACCAGTAAATGACAAGGAGCTATTCGAGACGTTTAGCAAGTGCGAGGTAAACATCCCTCTACTTAAACTCGTCAAGAGTGTTCCTCGTTACGCCAAATTCTTGAAGGAGCTATGCACCATCAAGAGGAACCAAAAGCTCAAAGCAAAAGGGAAGGTGCACGTATGCGAGAGAGTTTCAGCTGTCTTCCAGCAAAAGATGGCAAAGAAGTGTTCGGATCCAGGTATGGTTAGTATACCTTGCATAATAGGTGAGAAGAAATTTGATAGGGTCATGCTAGATCTAGGTGCTTCTATTAATGTTCTACCTTACTCTTTATATAAACTGCTTGGCCTAGGACCCCTGACTAAGACAGGGATTGTGATTCAACTTGCCGACAGATCGACGGTTTACCCGAAAGGGATAGTCGAGGATGTGTTGGTAATGGTTGATCGTCTAATATTTCCAGCAGACTTTTACGTGCTAGACATGGAACTTGATAATCAAGCTGCTCCTATCCTTCTGGGTAGACCCTTCATGAAGGCAGCTAACACTAAAATTGATCTAGCAAGTGGGTCGCTCACTTTAGAATTTGATGGGGAAGTTGTTGGTTTCAATATCTATGAAGCTATGTTGCATCCTGCGAATGATAACTCTGTACTTGATCCTATTCTGCATGAAACATTTGATATATGTGGGATCGATTCACTGAAATCTGATGAGCATGATATAATTCTTACTAGTGATATACATGAGGGACTAGCACAATTAGATGATCCAGGTACCCGTTTGGCCGGTGGGCCCTCGTTACTAACATGCTCGAGCACGAAACCGCTCCCTTCTGTTATACAGACACCCACCACTGAGTTGCTCGTCGAGGATCTGCTCGTCGAGGAACGACCTTCACACCTGAAGCACGCTGGAGATGAGTACGATCCGGGCCCACCATTTGACGAGCAGAGAAAGTTACTTGATCCGGGAGATGAAAAGAGGATTAGGAAGAGACGAGGCGTGAAATCCTATTGGGCGAAGAAGAAGGGAGAATTCCTCGATGAGTTAGCCTATGAGGGGCCGAGTGCTGGTTGATAGAGAGTAAGAAGTCGAGCCACGACGTTAACTACGGCGCTGCGCGGGAGGCAACCCGTGGGATTACTACTAACATTTCACCCTTTATTTTTGTTTTGTTTTTGTTTCTTTTTCTAGGAAAACCGCGGAGCTAGCATGTAGGAAGCCATCGGAGGAGTAAAACTGACACCAACCTCCCAGAACGCCCTGCTCGTCGAGACACACTCATCACGATCGAGATCCCCTCCCAGTTCTCGTCCAACCAATGCGCGACGATGGGTGATTGGGGTTTCCTCGTCTTCTTCCCTTTTATGGTGTCCTCTTTTGCTGCATTGAGGACAATGCGCGATTCAAGTGTGGGGGAGGAGTTGATTTGTTTGGATGCTCTCGGCTGGTGTTTCTATGGTTTTGAGTTTATTTCGCTGATGTTTTTCGATCAATTTACGAGTCTGTACCGGATATTTCTTGAACATTTGCTTATTATTCCAAAAAAAAAAAAATAAATAAAAAATAAATAAAAAATAAAAAGAAAGAGTAAAAGCCGGGCGAGTAAGAAATGACTTTATGCAAAAGGGGACGCCCAATGGAAAAAAAATGATGAATAAGATGTTCCTATCACTTTAGAGAATTCTGGTGAAAACCCGAAAGGGCGCCGGGATTATATTGTTTGTGATTATTTGACTGCTTGGTTAGATTGATTACATTATTTATTGGCGTTGGAGACATAAGAAGGGAGTTGAAGGATTGTCTCGGGTTTTAGGATTCACCAAGGAGGGATAAGAAGTTAGTAATTGGCCTTTTATTCTTCTATTTCGAGTTGATTGACATTCATACTTCACATGCTCACCCTTTCACTATTTCATCAGATTTACTACACACTATTGGCGGTTGTATTAGATTCTAGGATTAGATTTCTATTTCTCGGAGTTTGATGCATATTGTTGTGGTTGTGCTATGCGGATTTTTTGATTAGGATTGGTGGTTGTGATGTGTGGTTTGAGGTTATTGATTAGTGGTTTAGGACATCATTTGAAGCGGAGGAATAAGGAGTGTATTGAGCGAGTGGGTGACTCGGTTTTTCATTTTTATATTTCCCTTGATTCCCATAGCCTTAGAGGAGATTAGGATTCCCACTTGTGCTTAACGCACACCACTTGGTTTGATTGGTTACTATTATGGAGTGGTGACATATGAAGTGGAGATATAAGGAGGGAAAAGGGTAGGTCATCTTGGAGTGATAAGAAGATAGATCGGAGTTAGGATAGTGCTCGATTACACTCGGAGTTTGGAGTTATAGTCGCTGGTAGAATTCTCCCATACTTACGGTAGACCTTTGTGCTTATAGGAGGAGTGAGCGTTGTTTTGCTTACTCGAGGACGAGCAAGGTTTAAGTACGGGGGAGTTTGATAGGAGCTTATATTATGGTGTTAACCAGCGACTATTAGTTAGGTTTAGAGGTGTTTAGGTGCTCGACGAGTGGTAATTCCGGAATCTAGGTTAGGAGTTCATTTGTAGATTCGCGGAATGCTAGTAAGCGTTTTTATGATTTTGTATTGGAGATCCCGCTGGTGTTCGTCTTTAGTACATTCAGGATGGAGCTAGAGATACTCGACGAGAAGGATGAGCAGAAGCCTACGCAGGATGAGCAGGAGCAGCGTAGGCATATCCTCGACGAGCAGCATGGATTGGTACTCGACGAGCGTTGGAGAAGCTAAGAGGCGAAGCCGAGCTACCTCGAAGATTCTGTAGAGTTCAGCGTAGGAAGACCTCGTCGAGGAGTGGCATATGATCTATGCAGGGAAGAACCTCGACGAGGAGTGAAGATCTGGGTAGAGGATCTACCAAGAGAAAGCACGTCAGAAGTTTCTGTAGAAGACCTCGACGAGGAGTGAAGATCTCGGTCGAGATAGGAGTGATCAGAATGATGCAGATCCTCGTCGAGCAGTGCAGGATATTTCGGCCCGGGCAGTCTCGCGGGCCGGTTCGGCCCGTAGCGCAGAATCTATACGGGATGGTGTTATCTGCGGGATTACTTTAATATTATTTTATAAGGTTTCCATATCTTATTAGGATTTATTTTATAGGATTTCCATATAGGATTTCCATAGGTTTCCATATCTGTTAGGATTTGTTTCGTTTATTTTATTCCTTTTATTTTAGTTGAAGACTATATAATAGATAGCTTAGGATTTAGAAAGGGGGGATTTTGGCAATTTGTTTTGGCCGCTGCTTGGGAGAGTTCATCAGACCACGGTTCGTTCTTCTACCTTCATCTATTGTTATTCATGGCTTCTATGGCCATGAGTAACTAAAATCCATTGTAGTTCACTTCCAAGTTGAAACCTTTGTTCTTAGATTTGCTTGTGAGAATTCAAACGCATATGTTTTAGTTTAATTTGAGGATTGTTTCATAATCTCTGGTGCTTTATATTATTATTGTTTGATCTTGATTTTATCTATAGTGCACGCTAGGTTGAATTATTATCATTCATATTGCTAGGACTTGACAATTCTATTTGAAAAGCCTTGACCTTTATGTAGCAAGCATGATTTACATAGACTATTTGCGAGTGTTTATTGTGTAGAGATTATGAACTCATGTCGAGTATCGGCTATTTGCCAATGGTATTGCATGAGCCTACTTATCTTTGATCTTTATGCTATTGTGCTTTTGAATCTTGGGATTTCCTTGGTTATTGCTTACAATAAGGGTTTCTAGGACTATTTGGACTAGTTGCTATTTACGAACAAAGAGTAGGACAACTAAATTAAACGATATAAACATATGTTAGTAGAATTCGACGATCAACAATCTATCATGAACATTGTGTGGATACAAAGGAAGTGAACTCGTTTTCCCAATCATTGTTACAACAATCTTTTGCTATTTTCATTGCTTTAATTACGTTAGTTACAAACAACAACAAAAAAACCCCTTTGGTTACGTTCGAGTTACATCATAGGAATAGACTATAACTGACTCTCTTGGGATTCGACCCCTACTTACCACTTACTAGTGGAATCTGAGTTGGGAAATTACTTTGACCGTGGGGATCACGACAATCTCCATCGCCGTCACCTGTTCACCGCCCTCATCAAATCTCTATCACGTTCTCTCTCTCACACCTTCTATGCTCCCAAGCTCTCACAATTCTCCATCATCTCACTCTTTCCCAATCCCTCCTCACGCCAAATCACTCAAAAAATCAATCTCAATGGCTAGCTCTTCAAACCAATCTGCTCAATCACTAGAAGTCGTTAAATACGCGGAGTTTCTTGCCTTCAAGAAACTAAAGCAAGAGGCCCTCGTGGTGGCTGAAGCCCAAACCAAGTCCCAGTCACCACCTCCAACCACCAATGATACTCCACCTCCTGCCTCTCCCACCGTTCAATCACCAACACCTCCTCCAACCAAAGAATCCACACCACCTCCTCCACAAGCCAAAGCAACCACACCTCTTCCTCAAGCAAAAGCCCCCTCACCTCCTCCTACACCCAAAGTCGATCCATCCCAAGAAAGCTCTGACAGAACTAACACCATGTCCCTCAGCGAGTCCAAGACTGCTTCAAGCAACTTCAATAAAAGGGATGTGATTGACCTCACTAAGATCCATGTACAAGAAACGGCCACCAGCACTGATCTAGCCCTTATTGAAGGCCTAAAGTCGCCAAATCCCACTCTGCTTCTCGGCGACAGAGGAAGCGCCTCAAGGCAATCATGCAAACGACCGCTCCTTACCAGCTCATCTTCCATGGCCAAGAAAGACAAAGACCCTTCCCTTTCCTCTCCAACGCCTCCAGATACTCAAAAGGCCCTTATTCCTACACCCCCTTCTACCACTACAAAATCCCCTTTCCAGCTTGACCTATCATTGTCGCCTGCCACAAGCAATTTCAAAACCCGCTCCCTTATTGACCCAATCATCATAGGAGCAGGTTTCTGGGAAATGATCGACTCCAAGGAGTTCGATCTCGCTTCTATAGTAGCGACATTAAAAAGGACTCGCCGCTCAAAGATCGAACAAGAACCATACACTGCCGACCACAACGAAGTCCGTAAGTTATATTCCAACTTAAACCTGATGACCCCCAGCCGAGGACAGTCATACGCAGTTGTGTTCATTCCATGGGGGGGGGGGGGAGATCCAATCACGATCAACGCCAAGTTCATAGCAAAGTTACTTGGCTTCTCCACTGGTCAAGGGTATGCAACGCTACCCAAGAAGAATTGTCCTTTGGGAAAGGCCGATACGCTGGCGCTCCTCTTTGGTCGCCGCAACATTTCAGATCTCAAGACTAATCAGATGCGCTTCCAAGACGAGCTTCTTCACCATATCCTTATCCACAACATCATCCCTCTACCGTCAACATAACAGATGCGTGCTTGATGTGCCAGGCCATGGAAGGCAAGTTCATAGACACTCCTAAAATCCTCCTCCTTCACATGCTCACAGCCCGCCAACACAAAACACACAGCCTACCCTACCCCCACCTTGTGAAGAAGATTATGGTTGAGATAGGGTTCTACTGCCCAGTCTCTGAAATTCTCCGCGAAAACAATTTTTTTTTGATGGTCTGTGCCGTCTGTAAAATTAATCAAGTATATATCCCGCTCTAGTAGCTGCTGAAGTGAAGGTAAAGAAAGAGGACTTCAAAGCGCTACCCCAGCAAGCGACTTGGAGCAAGCACTCATCTAGCAAACAGTTGTGAACATCAAAGTCCTATAAATGCTTCAAGACATATAAGCACAGCTCAAGCGCTTCCACGCAATGGTCGAAAACAACCTCGGTGATCTTCGTGTTTTAGTTGTTGGTCCATTTCCTGAAGATTTTGAAGTGCCTGCTGAGCATGATACAGTCGTTGAGGATCCGGCCACTTAATCTTTGCTCCCTCTTAACAACGCGTAGAATTCTTAGGACCTTTTGCCTTCTCCTTGTTTTTTGTGTGAGTTGTTTGCGTGAAATATCAATATAATAGTATGCTTTTGATGCTATTTGATTCTTACAATGTGATTTCTTTATAGTTATATACTTGGTTTATTCTCCGCGTATCACTTACCCATTCCTCTAGAGAGAACTGATTTAGTAGCTCGCCTTTGTTCCCTTACTGAATATTTAGCATGCATCTTTTTCTATGATGTCAAAAGGGGGAATTAATCAGGCATATCAGGTTTATCTATTGAGAGGGAACTGAACTAGGAAATACTAAAGGAAAGAATAGTGGAGTACTTGTTCTTTGACTAAGGGGGAATTATCACTATCAAATACTTAGTCCCTTTGATACAGATCTATATATATGCAAGGATTCTATGTTCGTCATCATTAAAAAGGGGGAAATTGTTGGGTTATAGGAACTAGGCAACTCAGTTCCTATCCCTCGTCTCCTCAGTTTTAATGATAACAAACAAATTATTGTTTCTAATATCTACCTTGAGTGAGTTATTACAGGATTATGATATATCTTACATTGGAATCATGCTCAAGGAGAAGTAACTAGTTTTTCAATTTAAAAGGGATAGGAACTAAGGAGCTTCAATAGCGTTGATAGAGCTTAAGGGAACCGAAGAGGATAATCAAGAGATATAGCAACACGCTGATATAGCTCAAGGGAACCGAAGTAGAGAAATAACACAGGAAGAGCGATATCGCTTATACCGCTCAAAGGGGACCGATGGTGTGTCACACACATAAAACGCGAAGGGAACCGAAGGTTATAACTGAAGGGGACCGAGCATTTATTCTTGGAAAGAATCTTTCTCAGTTCCTATTTATGGGAAGCTACTTTATTTAAAGAAACGGTTTAGATTTTCTTATTTTGATTCAACGTATCTAGCTTATTTTGCATATTTTAGCTTAGGAAGTATATTTTAGTTCTCACCTATAAAAGGTGATGTTCTAGGATTTTTACGAGGTTAACCAGTTGAAAATTAGCATTTAGCGAGTTAAGCTTTTGAGAGCTATAGAGTTAATTGTTCGAAGCAGCTTAGATGTATTGAGAGAAGGGAGTCTATACAAGCCTAATTAGAGAGTCATGTGTCAAATCTAGGAACTGTGTGTTCGAATTAGTTTGTAACTCTTGTGATTCAATCAATAGAGAAGAGTGCTTTGAGTTTTATATATTTTGCTTCATGAATTACTTAAACACATAACACTTGCTTGATTTTGCTCTTAGGAACTCAAATCTCGGTTCCTATGATCAAGTCCCTTCAACGATCCTACATAAACCCCTTCCCTCTCCCAAATTAAACTACAAAACAAAACAAAAACATTTTCCAACTCCCTTTCACGAGCAAGAAGCCGGTTTTTTCTAAAGTTGCTATCGGTGCCCGCCTATTTCTATCGGTGCATGCCGATCGCATTTGGAAACTCAAATTGCTCATTTTCTGACCAAAACCATTGGACCAAACACATCCCACTTGCTTCGTCGTCCTCCGATTTACATTTAGAGGGTTGATTTGGCTCATTTGGAGGTCGTTTACCCCGCTGGTCGAAGGTTTCTTGGTTTGTTGGAGTTTTGCACCACCGTCGAAGTACACCTATAGCCATCAGCGCAGGCCGATACAAGCAAACACAAATCCGCGATCGCGACAGTTAGTTTTGAAGATCACAAGGACATTTTCAGCGCCCGTCATTATCATCCGCGTCCGGCGTTAGTTTTTCTTCCCATATTTACAGAGCTGACATCGTCACCCGCCGATAGCCTCTCTGCCCACCACTTCGGTAATTTTCCTTAGCCAAGCTCTTTAATTATTAAATTCAAGTATGAGTTCCGCAAACTGAGCTCTGTCCTACAGGGCTGGTCTGAGCCGCGGACCCGCTAGGAAAAAGGCAAGAGGGTCGAGCCGTCGGAGATTACGGCTAATGTGTGCAACCGCGACGACATTTTTTGTGCACAATGTTTTTCAATAAGTACTTTTGTCGGACTTTAATTTGGGAATGATCGCTGTCTGCGGGAGATGCTCGATCAAGCCGGGTTGGGTAATTTTTACGACATGAACACGCCAACATACATAAGTTGGACGGAAAGAGTTTCTATCAACTCTGCGTATCAATGAGAGCATGGGAATGATCAGGTTCACCTTGGGTGGAAAAACGGTGGCGCTCAACTTCGATGACATGGGAGATAGTTTGGTGTCACCAAGGCACCCATACCTTTCGCGATTGACGAGAACGGGAATTTTGAGTTTTGGCTTAGGTCAACGAGTGTGAACTACGACTCGCATGTCTCGAACTACAATTATTCGTGGTCGCACCCCTGCCTTCGTCTCACTCACAAGGTGATTCTTTGGCATTCTTTGTCCAACATGAGGTCAACAAGATTGACATTATTGGCTTGAAAGGGATGTGGACGTTTACGCTGAACGAAACATCGGCTGTGGAATGGTTGGTTTGTTTCTGAAGAGTTGCTTAAAGTTCCAGAGCGTGATGCTTGGACGACTCTGCATAGTAGGGATGATTACTTTGATCGGGAACTCGCAACAGCTTAGCCATCCTGATGAGGAGCTGGTTATTCATGATTCTGAGTTCAACGATGTCCAAATGAGGGATTTTCATATGCTTCGGATAGATATTGTGCACGGCAAGGAAGAGACAAGGAGGTCCACTCTTACCTTTTCGGCGTCGGGAACATGCATTCGTTTGTGATCCCTAGGCCCAAACTTCTGCCATACCCCGACAAAGACTATGTGGAATGGGATCTCCGCCAATTGGCTTGTATTTATGCTCCCCCCCCTTCTCCGCCAGCAACAACAGCAGCAGAGCAGGATTACTACGGTTGTCTAGCCTAAAAGAGAGTGCACAACCTGGATCAATGCTTCATCGATTATACAGCCACCCAGGATGCTCGTTGGGTCAGCCAAGAAGCTCGTTGGGCTGTAGAGATGCTCATTAGGCTGCGCAAGACGCGTGTTGGGTCCACCAGAATGAGAAAATGCAGCAGCTGATGGAGATAATGCAACACTGGGATGCTTTTCCTAGGTCCTAGTACCCAGGCTATCCACCACCACCACCACATCAGTAGCGGTACTCTTCTATTCTCCCCTTGATATTTATTTATGACCGATATTAGCCTTGAGGGCAATGCTTAGTTTAAGTGTGGGGAGGTAGATTTATATTCATTACTTTTATATATCCTTTATAAATATGAAAAACACAAAAAATAAAATAAAAAATAAAAAAACTAAAGAGGCATAGATGAATAGAGCTAATATAAAATCATGGGAGTGAAAACCTTTCAGGACGCTCAAGAAAAAAGCAAATAATCTGGCTGGCATCAGGCCTGGCAAAAAGAGATTCTTGAGAGTTGTGAGGTAAGTGAGATCATTTATGAGAGTGTTAAGTGAAAATCCAAAAAGACGCTTAAGCAAGAATTGGAGTGAAAAGAATTTGAGTGTTTAGGATGGTGTTTTCCACATTTTGGCGACAGAGACATAAGTGTTGGAGTATAGGAGTGTCTCGGGTAGGTTTCACAGGGAGCGATAAGGTGTAGATTTTATTTTTATTGTTACCTCTCACCGAGCTTACATGATTTAGATCTCTTCGTTAGAGTATTTTGGGCTTACTTTGCATTTCATATGAGGTATTTTGATCATTGTTTTTCTTTTGGAAGATTCAGAGACACACTTTTGCGATGGTATGGGTAGATACTAAAATTAGACTTCTGTTCCGGTATTTGATACATATTATTGTGGTTGTGCTATGCGGATCTTTTCTCTAAGAATTGGTGGTTGAGATGCGTTGTTGGGATGGACATTATTTAGAGGAGTAGGTCATTATGGTGTTTGAAGAGGAGATGTGTATGATGGAGTTAGGATTTTGATTTTTTACCTTTATTTTTAGAGGAGAATTAGGATGTTGGTTAGTTCTATTGTTTACGGTTACTTGGGATACATGACTATATTTATGAGTGACTACTTTTTTAAGGATTAAGAGCATTCTACATTGAGATTAGATGGTGATGTATAGGCTGGATTGGATTGAGGACGAGCTTTTTTCGGTGTTACTTTCAATGTGAGCGTTTTTGTACTTGGGCTTTCTACATGGGGATCTACTAAGAGTAGAGTGGTACTCTGTTCCACTCGGGATGAGTAAAAGTTAGTGTGGGGATGTTTTATAGGCACATCTATGACGCGTCTATAAGCATAGATTTAGCACTATTTTACTAGACTTATAGGCGTTATTACGACGTATTTGATTCATTACACTATTTGGAGCTATATGTCTGATTCAAGATATTATGGAGCTTATTAGAGCTAAAGAGGAGCTAAGAAAGGAACGAGTACGAAGAGGAGGGATTGAAGATCTGAAGGAGCTAAAGGAGTTGAAGACATCAAAGTCATCGGCGGCTGCCAATATCTGTCTGTTCCCGCCGATGAGACGATCAGGAAAAATAAACAGAGAACCCATCGGCGCCCGCCGATCTTCAAACGAAACAGAAAAACCAAGTCTTTTCTTCTATCTTTTCAGTTGCTATTCTTATCAGATTTTATTTTTATTTTCCATTTATGTTATTTAATTCTGTTATTTTAGGGTAAACCTATATAAAGGCTTGAGACTTATCTTTTTAGGAGTTACACATTCTACGCTTTAGGTTACATTTGAGAGAATTGACATCCACTTTCACCATTCTTTCTTACGTACTTTGTTCTTGGATTTTGAGAGTTTCTCCAGAGGTTAGTCATGTTTATCTATTGATTTATCCTTATAAACCTTATTATGGAGGGCTAAAACCCAATTTCTTAGTAAAGCATTGAATTGTTGTTTGGTTTGATGTAACTGAGTGATTTCGGTTTGTTAGCATTATTTGATTAATTTTTCTCTGAATTTCATTGTTATTGAGTTCTGAATTTTAATACTAGATTGATCACCTAGGATTGAAGTTATTGTTCATATGTGTTAGGATAGATTAATGGTGTTTGTTTTAAGCTTTTCCTTCGAAACAAGCATGAACACTTAGATTCGGTTTAAACTAAGTCTTATTGTAGAGAATTGCACTGTAGGCTAGTCGCAAAATGCCTATTCCCTGGTGTTCTTTACATTATATCTTCCATTGATTTCAACTATAGACATTCTTTGTAGTTAATCCAAGTTGGTTAGGGTTTAGTATGCCCGGTTTGAGGTGCTAGATAATTATCGTATAGGAATAGGGTAAAAAAATGCTAGATTAGTATTTTATGGAATCACAATGATATTCATCAACCAAATGAAATGGATTTGCTTTGCTAAGATTCATCTCAAATAGTTTTATAAAATAAATTTTCTATTGTTTTCGTACTTAGTTTCCAAAACAACAAAACCCCAATTATTTTCTACATAGATTTGTCCAAATAAATCCTAAATAAGTTGTTGCCTCCTATGGGATTTGACCCTTTCTTCCACTGTATTCTAGTCAATAGGATTTAGTGTCAGTTAGGTATAAATTAGGCGAGATCTTAATCTCGCCATTATTTGCATGAACGTTGTGTTTGTTTGAAATCCTATCTTTACAATTTTTAATGACCAATAAACACTTTTTGTTGAGTTCATCAATACATAATGTAGACAGCTATTTGGAAGCTTAGGAATAATCCATCAAATGACAATGCCATATACGCCTCCGCAAAATACAACGGCAAAAACAAAACACAAACATTTGCTCGACACTGAGAGAGCCATTAGCCTACACGCTAACTTACCAAAGAGATTTTGGGGCGAATGCATCATGGGGGTACATATTTGATAAACAAAATGCCATTAGAGAGTATTCTTTGGAACACACCCTACAAGATGTTGTTTGGCAAGGATCCCATCTATGATAATCTAAGGGTAATCGGATGCTTGAGCTATGCTGGCATGCTACAGAGAGGTAGAGACAAAATGGTTGCGAGAGGATAGAAGTTTATGTTACTTATATACCCAGTGAATCAAAATGGATACAGATTATTAGACTTGACAGATAATATAGTGTTTCACAGTAGGGATGTTATCTTCAAAGAAGATACATTCCCTTTTCATGAAGTTCATGGTTCTATTGTTTGACTGATTAAGGACAACGAGGGGTCTAAGTTAGTGAGTTGAGCATGAGGCTGTCTACGGATCAGTTCTCACATTTTTATATCGAAGAATGCATGTAGTAAATGAGCAGCAAGGTGTGCAAGAAGAATTGCCCAATTCTGGAAACGTCACTGTACCAGATGGTCCTATAGTTGACGAGACTACAAGATTGATAAGATCTATCAGGGAACGACATCCTCCGGTACAGGTAAAAGATTATGATATGATTGTGGACACACATACTGACGAACATAGAGCCTACAGTTAGGTCCAGACAACCTTTGAGCCAGTAAGGTATGCACAAGGCCAAGGAAATAAAGAATAGGAGGAAGCGATGAAGTAGTAATTAGAGGCTTTAGAGACAAAGGACACGTGGGAGCTAATTGCCATGCCATTAGGAAAAAGGACTATTAGGTCCACATGGGTTTTTAAAGTGAAGTTCAACAAGATAGAAGTATTGAAAGACATAAAGCGCGTCTGGTGTTTAAGGGTTATGACCAACAGATCGAGAAGGATAATAATCACACTTCTAGTCCGGTTGCTAAGTTGCCTACGGTAAGGATAGTCGTCGCCTTTGCAACTGCGAAGAAGTGGGCATTACATCAGCTAGACGTCAACAATGCCTTTTTACATGTATATATTGATGAGGATATCTACAAGTGATTGCCTGAAGGTTATGATAAAGGACAAGAGGATCAAGTCCGCAAGCTTAAACGATCTATGTATGAGTTGAAACAGGCCTCAAGACAATGAAATCGGGAGTTCACCGACAAGTTTGGTGTAAAACAGTCAACTAATGATTATTCGATGTTTGTCGAATAAAGGCGGATCATCTGTTGACATTTCTTGTGTATGTCAATGATATACTGATTACTGGTGATGATTAGGCAGGAATTACAGAATTTAAGCAAGCTTTGGATAGCAAGTTCACAGTCAAAGATTGGGTATTGCTAAGTATTTCTTAGGCATGGAGATAATGCCTACTGACAAAGGGACTTACCTTAGTCAGAATAAGTATATTGCAAATACATTAAAGTCAGTCAAAATGGAGTACTGTCATGAAGCTCCATTTCCTATGACTACTAGACTAAAACTGCGACAAGATGAGGGAAAGCTTCTCCGAGATGGAGAATAGTATAGAAGGTTAGTGGGACGGCTACTGTATTTTTCCTTGACAAGGCCGGATATTTCCTATGATGTACACCACTTCTCTCAATTTTTAATTCAGCCAAGAGCTCCTCACTTGCAGGTGGTACTACATGTGCTTAGGTATCTAAAGGGCGCGGTTAACAAAGGGATTATTTACCCAATTCAGGATGTTTTGAATGCTACAGGCTTTTCAGATGAAGATTGTGGGATCTTGTTTGACAACTAGGCGATCACTTACAAGATTTTGTGTTTTTCTAGGAAACTCACTTATGTCGTGGAAGACCAGGAAGCAACTGATAGTGAGTAGGTCATCAGCAGAACCAGAATATAGGAGCATGGCAACTACTACTACAGAACTAGTCTGGACAAGTTACTTGTTAAAAGATTTATAGATCAGTATACCTATGCCTATCACTTTGTATGTGGATAGTCAGGATGTTCAGCAGATAGCTGCAAACTCTTGTTTTCACGAGCGGACTAAGTATTTTGAGTTAGATGTCCATTTTACCCATAGAAAATCCAAGAAGGCTTGATACAGACAGCTTATGTACATACCAATTTACAGTTGGCAGATATTATGACTAAACTCTAAAGCTTTAGGAAAACAGAATTATAATTTTCTCAGTGTCAAGTTGGGACTTGTAGATGTTCCAACTTGAGGGAGGATATTGAAATTTTAGTATAAGATAGATTTCTTAGTATAAGATAAATTTATTTTAATCTTGATTAATAGATATATAAGATAGGTTTAGGCACAACTATAAGGTTTTTTTTGTCTTGTATAGTAGATGCGTATTGTTTCTATCAAATACAACACATATTTCTCAATCAACTTTTCTTGATTCAATTTTTATTCTTCAAATTACTCATCCACGTATCCGAATTTTTTGATAATAACTGTTGCTATATAGTTTCATACACCGTCTAATCGAAATTATAAGGGTTTTAGTTTTAATTTTTTTTATCAACGATATAAGGTGGTTTAAACTCTATTTTCTTGTTTTCATAAAAAATTCATTAAAAAGATAAAAATACCTTATTAATAAACATGTTTTTTTGCACGGAATTACCCCTTATTTGGCCGAATTTGCAAGGAACCGCCCTCTATATCGGTAATTATTCAAATCACCAGATTTCACGAATTTTTTACCAAAAGCCAACCATGCTTATAATCCGTTAACTTTTCCATCCAAAACCCGGAAATAACCGATTTACCCTTGACAGAATAAAAAATAAAAAAAAACAAGGATTTCTTACTCCCAATTCAATATCTCATGATATTTTGATAATATCATGATATTTACCCAATTTTGAATAGTCAAATTATTAAAAGAAATATTATCAAATTACTGACTATGAAGAGTATTTTTTTTATATATAATATCATCATATTTCTTCTTCAAGGTTGAATTCATTGCGATTTTATTGAGTAGAGTACGGATTGAAGGTGAAAAAGGAACGAATTTCATGATTTCTCTGGAATTTCATATTTGCGGTGACAGGTGAAGGTAAGGCCAAGATTCGGTTGCGGGGGATGGAAGGCCGAGAAGCGGTGGCGGTGGAATTACCCGACCTCATCCTTCTCCTTTATCTGCAAATCAGTGGTGACGGAATTAGGCTTAGAAGAATCGAGCCGTGATGGTTGTGGTGGTGGGTGGAGGTAAGGACGAGATTCAGTTGTGGGGAGGGAAGGCCGAGAAGCGATGACGGCTGAATAACCAACCTCATCCTTCTCCTTTCTCTGCAAATCAGTGGCTGAATCGGCGGTGGAGGTTTGTCGGACATAATTTTGGAATGCTATGAAGTTGAGCTTAGAACGAATAGTCCGAGAATTGTTGCTTTTACTGTTCATTCGATTAATTTGAAAAAAGAGGATACAAGATACAAATGTTGACAAACGATGCTTTCATAAAAAAATAAAAATGGAAGTACTTTTGGGTGTTCAAAGGGGGTAAATCTCATGATATTATCAAAATATCATGAGATTTTGAAATGAGGTTAAGAAACCCTTGATTTTTTTGTTTTTTAGAATTCTATCAAGAATAAAAGAGTCATTTCCGGATTTTGGGTGGAAAATTTAACAGATTAGACAAATGGGTGGCTTTTGATAAAAATTTGTAAAATCTGGGTAGTTTTGAACAAATAACGATATAAATGATAGTTCTTTATAAATTCGGTCAAATAAAGTGTAGTTCCATGCAAAAATGCCTAATAAATACCACAAATCAACCCACCAATAAAAACACACAATATACCTTTTCAATTTTTCAATATATAATAATTATTTTTCGAAAGTAAATAAACCTATATATACCTTAATATTTTTGAATTTTTGTAGAGCTTCTTATAAGTCAATTAGATGAAGCATTTTCTTTTGAATAGTGTGGATCGAAACTCCCCATTGATGGCGTAAGGGGCATCAGCCACGACGGCTTCAGTTATGATACTCTAAAAGTTAATTTTCTACAAGTTCACAACAAAATGCTTGGATTCATACTTGAAACGATTAAAAAAAGTAACAGTTGTCGATACAAACCAAGATCAAATTTCATGTACTCCGAAACGATCAAAAAAATTCACAAATATACAGAATGACGCTGATTACCCAAATAGACCTCTGACTCCATCATGTAGTAGTAGCAACTAACAACTAAGATGAGCATTTCAAGTGGATCTTGAGTACTCAGGTGTGCATCAAGTTTAATTAAGCTCACAATTTCCAACAAAAAGAATGATATAATAACCCTCCTCCATCTCACGCCATAGGGTTCATAGTACAAACAGCAGCCACCCAGTTCTGAAGTCAGCGCCCGATAGAGCTTTATTTACACTTAAAAACTCTGGATATATTAATACGAGTGATTCACCTGTTTGGTCTCCCCCTTCCCTTGTGTATGTTTATGTACTTCCCATGATAAGACACTCTTTCTATATCTGAACAGGCAGTCCATAGTTTTCGAAGACGCGAATCCTGCCGTCGAAGCCAGCGGTTAAAAGCACGGACCCCCATGCATGGTGAGATCCAGCGGTGATATTCTGGCATGCCGCCTTGAGAAGCTTGTAAGAAGCAGGCGAAGAAGGAGAGTGATGATGAGCGAGCTTCTCCTCTGGCCAGGTGGCACTCCCTCTCGAAAACGGCGTTTCAGAGAAATCAGGGGAGAACAATGGGAAGCGGTTTCTCTCCGGTGGTACGGGAACGTCAACCTGCTGGGTTTCCATTTGAGCGATGTAGTTGAGCATGAGGCCCGTTACGCTGGCCCGCGTGCTGAGTGTCCCGTTCCACGCGATTGCAACACACGCGTTGCTCGACAAGAAGCGTTCGCACGACCTTGTGCTCTTCACCCCTTTCTCACCGTGCTCCCACATGTACACATTTGAATCCTCACTCGCCGACACGATATGCGTTCCGTCTTCGCTGAATGATGCGCATATCTGACTTCCCCCATTACGAAACCCTGAATAATACAAGGCTTGAATTTTAGGGCTGAATTTATGTGGATCAAGGCAGAAATTGGGTACCTCTATATTTGCATATTATGTTACCCCCTTGAAAAATGCGCACATGAGAGTCAGCGGAAGTCACCATCAATTTGGAAGGATCAACAGGAGAAAACTGGTGCAACTTATAGAATTAGATATTGCATTGCAAGGCAGGTAGAAAAACGGAGAAGAGATAAATTAAACACCCACCTGTAGCCCGGTGATCCTTCTCGACGGAGACTTCTTCTTTCCCTGCAGACACATTTGATCAATAAGCTGCAGCTGGTTATCTGTACATACAAATCGACACTTGGAATTAGACAGCTTTAAAAGATAGTATATCAGAGGATTATTCATGTATAAATGGATATACCTGATGTGTCAAAGAAAAAGCAATCGCCACCCATGGAGCCAACCACAGCTCCCTAAAAGATTCAGGGAACAGCATATACTATTTAGATTCTTCATACAAATTGAACGATATCTATGAGTGTGTTCAAATTACTAACCTTTCCATCAGGCTGATACGACAGAGCTGTTACGATCCCTTTCACATTAGTCCAATCAACAACTTCACATCCGTTGACAGCCCAGATTCGGACTTTACCATCAATGGAGCCGCTAATGAAGTGATTTTCATCCACAGGATTGAATTGAACACATGTAACTGTTTAACACCACCAGAATCAACCAAATACAATAAGATGGTATACGCTATACAGGTACGAGATATCCAAGAGAAGGTACCAACCATAGTCGTTGTGAGAAAAAACTTGTTGGCATGTATCAACTCCAACTCTCCACAACCGAACAGTCTTGTCAACAGAGGATGATAACAGACACTGCAATATACATATGTAGAAAGAGGATGAGATGCATATGGATCAAAATTAGTGTACAAGGCCAATTACCAAACTGACCTTATCTTTTGACCATGAGAGATCCAACACTTGAGCACGGTGTCCGTGGAAAACGTGAAGCGGCTCTTCTGCTATGCAGAAACCACTCTTCGGAAGTATAACACAAGCTGACTCGGAAGATTTCCCTAATCCTCTCATCTTTCTTCCTTTCCGTTTATCCACATTTAATGGCACCAATTCACCCAGATCATTTGTCATGAAGTAAATGTTTGATGAACTTGTATCCGTTATGGGATTTGAACTTGATCTCTGTGTTTCTGTCACCTGCCAAACACGAACAACACCATCTTCACCAGCACTAGCAAGCAGCTTTCCATCTGGACTAAATTTCATGGTTAAAATGGCACCATCATGCGCGCTTATATCTTGGCTCACGCAGAGTGCAGAGAGCTGCTTGGAATGCTTTCGAACTGCACGAACCTTCACAATCTGAGTTCTAATCTGAGAAGAACTCCAACCATCAGCAATGGCAGATTCAGCACTAGTTAACCCTAGCCACCTTAACCATCCCTTCTTAGATCTCTTCCTCACCATAGATCTTCTAGGTGACAACATAGCATCTTTTCTCATAATCTGTTGAACTAAAGGCGACATTCCAAGGATCCTCTCAAATTCTTGACCTGTCACCACACGATTTGAACCCACTTCACGGAGTCTCTTTAAGAGTCCATCTTGCCCCAGTTCATCCACAATGAACTCTCTTCCATTATCCAAATTCCTAATTCTATACAGCAAACTATCATCCAACACTTCACCAAACAACTCTGATGATTCAGTGGAGCAGCATGACTCCAAATCTTGACCCGAAATTTGCGTATTGCAGGAACTTGATCTCAGAACTGCCCCATAATCTTCGGTAATCCTACTAATATCTATTTCAACCCCACTACACTCTAACTTACTAGCAGGATCTTCCTTCTCCGTTTGATCTGGAACAGCAGATAAGCCCATCAACTTGAGCAACCGCTGTCTGCGCTCGGAAATTGTTCCAGGACTCCTAATCCAGACATCATATCCGAAGCTGGAGAACAATTCGTTGCTGCCAAATATGCCGTCTAAATCAGACTTCTCTCCAACATCAGAACTGGAGTCCGACAAGGAGGTGATTTCCTCTCTCGTATCAAAGAATTGGTCTTGGTCTTCAGTCAAATCGCCCATCATTTAGTATGAAAATTCAATTCATCCCATCAGTAAAAGCCTATTTAATCCAATAGAACCGGGAGAGTATCAGTATGCATACAGATAAAACCAAAAGAAACTAAAATTTGAAGCAGATACAATCGAAATGACAAACAGATCCAAAAATCAAACAAGTAGCAAATCTTTTCAGCTCAGATTCAATTGTTTCATTCTAGCATACCCAGATGAAGAAGGAGCTCGAACCGCCCCTACAGAAGCATTGGCAGAAGATAACAAATGGAACTGTTGAATCCTCAAAATTTGGGGCAACTATCGAGCAAAGTACAATCCCTATCCCTAAAATGAAAAAGTAGGGAGCAAGATGCAGCGCGGTTGAACAATAAATACGACAGACAAATGGGGACAGATAGATAGACAGTCACGATAAAAAAGCAAAACTGCTAATCTACGAATATTAAACAATTCAACAAATAAGCAGGATAAAAACATACTCCAGAGCAAGGGTGACAGAAGCAAACAAAAAATCAAAATCTGATGGCGGTTTGGTAAATTAAAAGGGTAGCAGAGACGAACCTGGGACGGGGCTTCAAATCAAATTCACCGTGAAGATTTAACAGCTGAAATCTGAATCTTGCCTCTCTAGCTTCTGTATGCTCTTCTCAGGGGTAGCAAAGACGAAGAGGAAGACTGTACTAAAATATTGGGGAAAATATGTGTAGGAGAAAGAGAAGGGGACAATTATATATATTATGATAATATAAAATTTGCGAATAAGTTGACGAATAATTATTGAATAAATAGACCCCGGACCCGGATGGAATAAAAATAGCAAAGTTTGAGAGCTTGGTAGAAACGAGACTAGATAGAGATTTTGGGCAAATGTAAGAGTGATAGGGTGAAAGTAGGGTGTAAAAATGAAATGAAGTATATAGAGTGAATTTGTAGGAGCGTGGGGGTAAAAGAAGAGTGCTGGGAAATGGGAGGACAGAAACAAGATCTGAAAAGGAAAGGGATGTGCCGGCCCATATATATATATAGAGCAGGGTAGTGTATGCCTGAGCCTGAGCCTGAGCCTGAGCCTGAGCCTGTGTGTGTCGGACTGTGGTTATTGCAATGAAGCATCCAGCCACCCTAATGCCTTGCCTATACAGCAACTCAAGCATGATAAAGTGGAGACTGTATTAGATTAGGGCAGGATAAGGAGAGGGCATGGGGTGATGGCGGTGGTGCCTGCCAGTGCCAGGGCGGGGGGCCCGCACCCTGCCCCTGCCCCTGCGCCTGCGGTGCCCATCCTCTCCTGCTGCTCGCTACCTATAGCTACTACTTCACCCCCTCCCTCTCTACTCGTACACATTTTCATGCTTTCACTTTTTACATCAAATTATAAACTATTATCTTTCTATTTTATAAACTATAATAAAGTCAGTGTGTAACAGTAACAGAGCTCTTGTAGGAGGCTTGCCGGCTTAGTTGGGACACTACTCTACACATCTCTTTAGCCAAAATAAACACACACACCAGACTCAGACTAGACGGTTGGGGGAGGGAGCTGCTGGCTGCTGCTAAAGGTTAGGAAGGAAGATCATGCTCATTGCTCAAGCCTCAAGGGAAGGCGACTTTTTGCATTCAAATAATTGTCTTTTATCTATCATTACAATTTGACTCGGTTTTCATTTTTCAAGGTTGAAATATTCAACTTCCTCGCCCCCATTCAAGTCCAACTCTTTCAAGCTGTTTAATTAAGAATTCCAAATCATGCCCACTTCCGTATTTCTTTTATCGTCCATGTGTGCTAAACTTTAAACATTTATTATACTACCTCAATTACATTTAGAAAATGGGTACTCTTTATTTTTGTCTAAATGTATAAGGTTTGCACGTTTAATGGACGTGTTAGGGGTACAGTCGGAAGGAGAAATTCTAACATAATGCGTGCTTGTTCACCAGTGTCGAATCTTGCACGCCCTACCTGGACATGCTCTTGCACACCTTGTTGGCGTGCCATATTTCGTCCCATAATGCCCTAGCACGTCCGAGTTGTTGCACTCCTCATTCGAAGTGCAAAAAGGAGTGCGTATAGACAAATAAAAATACATATAGACAGTCCCTTCATTTAAACGGTTTCAAAATTATCTTCCAATTTTATATTTTTGAAAACTTATTTATCAACCTTCAATATATTTTATATATTCTCAATCCTCCTTTTCACTACCTCTCCTCCTTAATCATTATATTTTTCTCCTCCTTAATCATTACTCCCTCTATCCCTATATATAACACACATTTTCCTTATGTCCCAAAATATAACACGCCTTTTCTATATTTGGAAATTAAATTTACACACTTTATCATTTTCCAACACACTTTATCATTTTCCAATACACTTTCTCTCCTCCTTCTCTCTATCTCTCTCTTCTACAATCATTACTTTCACTTTTCCTTAAAAACCGAACTTAAACACACTAATGTGTGTATAATTTGGGAACGGAGGAAATATATTTTTCGAACGCCTTATTCCCGCATTTTCTATAAATGGATATTTTATTTAAGAACGGATGAAGTATAATTTTCCAAGTTTGATTCTGTTTCTGCCACAAAGTTCCTGTGTTTTAAACTCAGTTTATCGTCAATGGATTTCAGAAGAAAATTGCTCATTAGCATGTCGCATGTACCGTCACAATATACTTGTAGGCTCAGGCTGTATCAATTATTCACAAATTACAATCTCTTCAATCAAAGCATTGCATTACTACTAGTAGTATTTCCAACAATTTTATCTACCAGAATATACAACGCAAGGTTCACTCAAATTACAAGTGGGTCAAATGACGTACCCAAATTTCATAAAACTAAATTTATGTCACCAAACTTTTGCAATAATTTAATGTTTCCAATTACTGGAATCGAAGAGATAAGCAGAAAAGACTTGAGAAGTGATTGCTTGAAGTACATAATAGTACAAATTGCTGAAGATTTCTTTACCATTCTATTAGTTCTAACAGACGCAACATCAAGCCATATATATATAACATACAGCTGAGACCTAGCAAAGCATGATCCTCACTGGGACCATTACTGTACAAAGATAGCTCAGATATTTAACAAGTATCCTTTCATCTGTCTTTAAGTCTCAACTTGACCTCATGTCCAGGTGATATGCAAAAACGGAAGCAAGAAGTATTACAGACAGACATATTTTACCTCCAGGTTTCAGTTTCTATACAGCCTTGCATGTGTGACGTGTTTTACTCGTCTCCATTGATGCCAAAGATTCGAACCTTGTGCATATGAGGGAATTTAGCCACAACCAGAATTAAGACAGCTAGGCTATTCAGGAACAGCATTGGATGCTGGTAGTCAGTTGTGTGTGACGCGATCAGGTACCTGTCATCATAAGCGGCAAAACTAAATCTGGTAAGTAGAATTGATGGTAATTCATATCATATTCTTAGGCATAAGTACTACTCAAGTGACAGACAATTGGATTTAAAGAAAGCTATCATTAAAAACAAAAACTGGGCTCCTCGAGTTTCAAATATGCATGTATATAACCACAGATGACTTACAGCACAATAGGAACAACAGTTAGAAATTTTCTGTTGCGTGTCAGCTGTTTCCCATTGTCGACTTGCTCCCACCAAGTCAAACGGTTATATATTCCTTGATCGTCAGAAAATGGAGTTCCTTTCTTCCAATGGAAGAAGTGATAAGTGACCTGCAAAGAAAGGTAGGTTGGGCATGTTATTATCTACACAGAAACGTAAAATATGAATCTTATTCTTGCCTAAGTTTCAAAAGCACTTGCAGATCATAACAGCAGTATCAAGTAAATGCCAAGAAACAAACTATCCATTATCAAACAAAAGAGTAGAAGATAGAAACTTCACTAGGAATTCATGCTATTGCATCATCGTTACCAATAATATTACATTAGTAACACGAAACCAAAAAAAATGAGCTAGCTTCTCACTATTTTCAAGTGTAAGCTAAAGGAAAAATAAACCACCTGAATCACAAGCTACCAAAGGGCACTGAGAATTGGAGTATAAGTATATCAGAATTTCGGAGATCAGATAGGAACCAAACAAAAACACAGAGATTGAACCTAATATTGCCTGGACTTAAATAAGCAATAGTACAGGAGATGCTTGCAGATTAGCATAATCCGTGAAAATCAACAGCGTCAGTACTAATTCAATTTATCCTGCAACCTATATTACTGAGACGGAATCTAACCTAACTCCCCATCGTGTTCTTATGTCAATCCGAAACCCTAACCCAAACTCTGAAGCTGAGACCTACACACCAAAAACTAAGAGAAAATCAAGGCACAACAGCACTACCAACCCCAAACCCCAATTCCATCAAAACGGAAAGGAACACCGATTAAATTTATATAAACTTGATCATCCAATGGAATAATCTTGATAGAGATCACATACAGCAAAATGGCCGAGATTAACGATGGTCCAAGCCATGCCAGGGGTACAACCAAAGACGGAGAGAACAACGAGCCACGAGAAGAAGAGGATCAATATGTAAGTGGTCCAAACGCCAGGGTAGGTGAACCACTCCGTGTTCCGGTTTAGATCCGCCGACGGTACCGCCTTAACGTACAGACTCGCCATCAAAGAAAAACCAATTGTTAATCAAATCACTAATGAACCAGTTTCACCTTTGCCCCAAAGCAAAACCAGATTGGATATCGAAACGTCTAGAAATCTATCTCTGGTAGCGTTGTCGTGGAGAGAAAAGGATGGAGATGTTTTTGGAATATAAAATCAAAATAACAAGTACTTTCCCGTCCTTTTTTATTCTTCATATTTATTCTTGTCATGTTCCTGACATTCGTTTTGTATAATAAATATATCAAAAGTTAAATTACTAAAAAATATAAAATTCATATTTTGTTAAAGTACTAATCAAGACGAATAAAATAAGATCAAAACATGACTATGTTTTTTTCCTATGCATTGAGAGAAATCGAGAAAATTCTATCTAAAAGTGATTAGTGAATGGAAAAAGAAATGAGAAGAATAAAAAGGGATGGAGGGAGTAAATGAGTACGAGAGTTAGAGCCGGTTTATTAAAAAAACAATCGGATCGGGTCCGATTCAATTAGAGTTATGTGATACAACAAGGTTAAAATACTAGGCGAGAGCTAGGCAACAAGGTATGCATTATAAATAACATTGTATTCTTGATAGTATATAGTTATACGTTCTCGAAATCCATTTTCACATTAAATTATGTTAGAATAAGATTAGTTATTCTGTAGGTGAGATTGTCACAAAAGTCTCATAAGTAAAAAGGTCGATAAAGTGGGAAATACGCTCTCAATTAGGGCGACGTTAGGGCAAATCCTGACTTCCATGCATTCCATCTCCTACAACTGATCGGCGGCGCGTCTGGCTGTGCCAGACTGGTGCGAGCCCAGAGGTGTGACTCATGGTTCCCGACATATTTGTGGTTGTTGTTCGTGTGTTGTTCTACCTGTTCTCGACGTATCATGGCTTATACGTATTCCTTCTCATGTAACTGATCGGCGGCGCATCTGTCAGTGCCCGGACTGGTGTGTGCCCAGATGTGGGACCTGTGGTTCCCAGCGTATTGGTGTAGATGTTTCGTGTTTTGTTCTACATGTTACGTAATGGCCAAGGCTTTTAGGGTTCGGCCTAACCCTCATCCAAATTCAGCGACAAGTTCTGTTTCTGCAGTGGCGTAGAGGTCTCTGAAGGGTTTGGTTGTTGTTGGTCCGTCGACTACTGGTGTTCCTGGGCCAGAAAACTCGCACCTACTGCCCCCTCTGTTCGGCAGTGCCATCATACCCAACCGCTAATCAATCCTTCATTTAATCTATACCCTATTGAGATTGAGGATGGAGAAATCTATGAATTCAGTTTTGATGAAGTGCAAAAAGAAATTAATGAGCAACAATATACTATTATATGAGGTGTTATGGGGTCCGGTGCTTCCTATAAGGAAATGGAAGATTTTGCTGATTCTAATTGGATGGATAATAAGCCTATATTAGTGCACGGAGGAATGGTGTTTGGTCTTTTATGTTTTCTAATCAAGAGGATTGTGATAAAGTCATGAAGAATGGGCCTTGGTTCTTCAAAGGGAGATTTCCATTAGCACTCTTATATTGGGAACCCGGGCTTTTGATTGCTTGGTCAAGTTTTAAAAGAGTGACAAGACCATGTCGTCGGGCAATCATGGTCAAATTAAATCCCTTTTACTCCTCCACAGAAGTAGAGTGGTAAGTCGGGGTCGAATCCACGAGGAACCAAGAGTATTCAATTCTTAAAGTATTAAAATGACTAACTAATGAAAGGTAAATGCTTGGAGGATTTGTGAAAACTGATTTTGTTGTTGTTATTAATTAGGAAAACACTTCGTATGGTTGGTCGTAACCTTCTAGCCTAATTCAATGATCCTAGATTCTTCTATTTGGGTTCTAGTCTCTATTCTAATTCCTTTATGTCTTCTAATTGCCCTAAACCATGTACTAATATTGTCGATTAGGTCAACTAGCCCTAACAGCGCCTTCTACCAATCTAACCTTGAAACTATCAACACTAGATCCTAGACAACATTAAGTTCATGGATAAATAGGAAGGTGCGTTGCCCTTGATGCCAACACCTCATTAATCTCCCTATCCTACGAGTCCAACTAGTCCAAGTAGAGATTCTACTACTAAGCATGCAAGGTTCTCCAACTCGGATAAACCAGGCCCTAGCAATATCAGATCGAACTAACAACCTAGGTGATCAGTCTAGAAAGTGCATCCAATTCAATTAGATATTATGCGCAAGATATTAAAGCAATAGAGACATAATTATATGAAGAACCAAAGATACAAACCTCACATTGAGTTAGCCCAGAGACGCGAACCAACCACACAAAGTCAAAGGAGATTACTCCTGCCTCATCGCTAAAAGCCTAATGTAATTCGAAAATTGATAAATTGAAGTCCTTAGGGAGAGGCAAGCTCTCCCTATTTATAATAAAATGAGTAGTTAACCCTAAATGACAATCCTAAAATGTGTTTAGAATAAGCCGAACCCGAATTACAAGTAAACCCTAGGCAAAAACCCATTTTATCCTTCGGAGAAGGGTTTCTTGCGGGCCGCAGCGCAGCAGCGGCAGGGACGCGATCGCGTCGCCTACAGAGGCATAGACGCGATCGCGTCTTGCCAGGTGCGATTGCGCCTTCGTGGAATCCGTCCCGGCTCATTGTGCGAGCTGGGTGTGAGCATGCCCGGGGCAAATAGCCCTTTTTCGCCTCCTTCTTCACTTGCGTTCGCTCCTTAGCTCCCGCGTCTTCTCCCTTTGCTCATAATCCTCTTGATTGTACTCTTTGCTCTTACGAAGTCCGGACCATGACATTATGCTTCGATTGTGGCTATTACCCCATAGTTGATGTTAATATTCACTCCTTACGGTGTACGATATGCCGCCAATCAAAGAGTCCCGGTATGGGTTCAACTTAGAAACCTTCATCCATGTTCTATTCTTATCATATGTTAAGTGTCATGTACAGTATGATTGGCACTCCGATCATGATGGATGAAGCGACTGGGGCCGGTACTTGTCTGGAGTTTTGCACGTATTCTTGTTGAGGTTTCGGCGAGTGATGAATTGAAGGAAAGACTTGTTCTTCGTGATCTGAATGGTAAGGAATATTTTCAACGTGTTTGGTTTGAATGGGTGCCTTGGGTGTGTGATTCTTGTGCTGAATTTGGGCATTCTTTGGCTAAGTGCAAGACTTCTATGAATGTTGATGTTGTTGATGCTAGTGTTGCGGCTATTGATAGTGTGGAAGGTTGTGTGAGTGAGGTTCAACCGACTGCGGTTGAAGATGTTATTGTGCAGCAACAATGTAATGACGTGCAACTGGAAAATGGGGTTAACGTTCCCGGGTTGATATGTCTTTGGAAGGCCTTGCTTCAACTGCGAGTGATGGTAAGCCGGCGAGTACACTAGTTAAGTCGGTAGGGCAACAAACGCACATTCGAGGTAAAATCTTCCCTATTAAACCTAAAGGTGTGCAATCCATTATGGGTCGGAATTTGAGGAGTGGTAGCAACTCTAAAAAGAGAGGGGGTTAATGTCTGAAGTCTTGGTAGTTGCCTAGAACTCTAGGGGGTGTAACCCTGCCCCTAGAGGGAGGCTTATCTCAGAGTTCTTGAGGAGAAATAGTGTTTCAATTATTGACATTCTGGAGACTAAACTTAATAGAGATAAGGAGAATTTGTTTAGAAGTCGACTTCTTCCAGGTCGGTCCTTTGTTACTAATAGCACACCTTCCAGGAAGGGTAGTATTTCCGGAACTGACGGATCGGGAGACTGTATTTCCGGAGGTTGTATTTCCGGAACTGACTGATCTTCTAAGGGGCGGCCTAACGTTCGGATGGAAATCAGTTGGAGCGAATTTTGGCACGTGGGCTTCACGAAGTAACTGATCCGTGTTACATTCCCTCCTCATTGCTCACGAGCCTTCCTAACACGATTCTGGACGAAGCCCAAAATCTGAGACCCAATAATAGCCCCCAAGTGAAAATTCAAATGCGCGCCGGTTGAGTTTTTACTTTTTCCATCGAACCGTACAAGTGTACGCGGCAGACCTCTCGGCTCCTGATTCGACTTTGCCCAAGGTGCATCTTTACATTGTTTATTTGACGAGTCTGCTCATTACTTCCTCCCTTCGTCTCTCTACCCCAGGTATAGTTTCCTTTCTCTTTATTTTTTATTTTACTCGCCCCTTTGCTTTCTTTGCCTCTCTTCACGGATTCTGTGACCGCCTTCGACTCCTCAAGCGCTCCCTCCCAGCCTCGGGTCGTGACATCTGTTCCAAGGGCAAGAACGCCCGAGTCTGCTGCCTCCCAGGAGGTCTCTGCTTCCGGTGCGGATGCTTCATCGGAGGAATCTGAGGAAAGAACACCTTCTCCCGAAGTGGTGCGGCGTGGCTCGCTGATTCCGAACACCGGAATGCTGGCCAGTATAGTTACACAGGCAGAGCTAGACAAACTGGTGAAAGACGTCGACTTTCCTTCTTCAACCGTCGGAAGGATCCCACGACGAGGAGAGAGAGCAAACTTTGTGGTGCAAGTTGGGTGTGCTTCTATTGTTACCCTTTCTCCATCGGAGTCAAGTGGCCCTTTTCAAATCTCGTGCAGGGTACTCTGGGGAAGTTGAAATTAGCTCCGGCACAAATCATGCCGTCCGGTTGGAGGTTACTTCGCATGCTTGATTGCCTGAATGAACGCTACACCAATCTGGACTTTGACTTCTCCGCTCTAGACTACTGGTACTATCCCCTCAGTCTACGTCCTCGACAATTTTGTTTCCGGGCTCGCCCAAATTGTGTCCCCATCATCCATAAGTTGGATGCCAACGACAGGAATTGGCGATAACAATACTTCTTTGTGGAAATTAGTTCGCTGGAGGCTGGAGAAGGTGTTCTTTTTTGAGAGTCAGTGGTCGAAGCCGGTAAGTCTTTGTTCCCTTAATTTTCTTCTTTGTCCAATATCTTAATCTTACTCCCTTTGTTTTTGCAGTGTTCACGA
This sequence comes from Phyllobates terribilis, assembly GCF_046119375.1. Taxonomy (NCBI): domain Eukaryota; kingdom Metazoa; phylum Chordata; class Amphibia; order Anura; family Dendrobatidae; genus Phyllobates; species Phyllobates terribilis. The sequence continues at coordinate 41,691 of NW_027367604.1, forward strand.
AAGGAGAAAAAGAGATTGACCTCCTCTAGAAGCTAAAATAGAGGCTACGAACGACATTCCTCTAGAGCACCGGACTTTTGAGAACGTGATCGCTTTGAAAAAGATTCCTTCCGACCCTACTGCAAAGATGGTGTCCCCTTCTAAGTGTAAGTTCTTCAATCGTCTCCATTTTTTGCACTAAAATTACTTCGTGGATATTCTGAGTTGTTATGTAATTGATGCGGTTGTAGCTGTTGCCACCTGATCTGGGGAAAGGTTCTGCTACCACCTCTTTCAAGTCCCTGATGGATATGAAGGGCAAGGCCAAGGCTGAGCCTTCGATGCCTCCTCCACCACCTGCTAAGGACAAGACGAAGAAACGAAAAACACCAAGATATCATGATGCCTTGTATTGATTTTTGTATGTGAGGCTAGTTGCATGGATGTATGATGTCGATTGTACCTTGTGAGAAGTACAAGGTGAGCGGTGTACCGACGTGCCGATTCTGCTCCATCCCCGTCGAGATGGAAACGAGAACCCTGGAAATTGTATGTGTCAGTTGCAACTTGTAAATGTTTTACCCAAAGGGAAAGTATGTAGGCTAGGTCGTTATCGCATAGGAGGTTTTGGTTTAGTACAAACCTTATACGAAGTATAAGGTTTGCAAGGTATGACGTGCAAAACTCCGTTTGCAAACCCTTGTGAAACGATCGATCGTGTATGTATGTAGAGCTCGTATAAGTAGAAAGTGCGTGGATTCACGATGTAAGTCTTCTTGTGCGCGATGTTGCCTGCAATGAACTAAATGATAAAGTACAAAAGCCTGGGATTTTGATCCGTTAGATAATTGTGATGTTTGATGATTGATTTCCGAGTTTACCACGAGTACGAGATATTTGCGTATACACATACCTAAAAATAGTATTGTTTGAGATGAGTTGCGTTCCAACTCCTGGGTAGGTCTTCTCCATCGATGGAGAAGAGCTTGTAAGCCCCATTCCCAATTATTTCGGTGATGCAATAAGGTCCTTCCCATTGAGGTTCCATCTTTCCGTCCCGTGGGTCGATGGTGTTCTGAAAAGTCTTTCGTAGCACCCAGTCTCCAAGTTTGAAGACCTTGATCCTGACGTTTTTATTGTAACTTTGAGCCACTTGTTGTTGATGTGTGATCATCCGTTGTCGAGCGTTCTCTCTTAGTTCGTCGATGATGTTATGGATTAACTCGTCGCCGTTCAGGGCCGGTGTTTACAGCCCGTAGCGAGTCATAGGGACTATCAATTCTGCCCGAATGACAGCTTCACACCCGTATACTAGTGAGAAGGGAGATTGTCCGATTGCGCTTTTGGAGTGGTTCTGTCTGACCATAGGACGTAAGAAAGGTGTTCGGCCCCCTTTCCCTTAGCTCCATCCAGTCGTTTCTTGAGGTTACTTATGATGACTTTGTTACTAGCCTCTGCTTGTCTATTGGATTGCGGGTATCGAGGCGTCGAAGTGACTAGGTTGACGTCCATCGAATGCAACATTCTCGAGTCTTCCATCCGATGAAATGGGAACCATTGTCGCAAACTATCTCGGAGGGGATCCGATTTGCATAGAATATTCCGTTTAATGAATGAAATGACTTGTTTTTCCTTTACCTCTTTAAGGCTTCTGACTCAGTCCATTTGGAGAAATAGTCCGTCATTTTAAAAAGAATATGCGTTGTCCAGGTGTCGGTGGAAGTTTTCCTACGATGTTCACCCCCACCTCATGAAAGGCCAAGGGGAGAGAGTGGGATGCAAGAGCTCTGACGGTTGATGAGGGACTTGTGCGTGACGTTGGCACGCGGTCACATCTTTTAGTGTGCGCCATAACGTCCGCATTCATAGTGGGCCAGAAATATCCATAGTCGTCTTATTTTGCACGCGAGGCTGCGTCCTCCCGTGTGGTTGCCACACTCTTCCTCGTGGACGGAATGTAATAACTTTTGTACTTCGTCCGTTGATAGGAGCTTATTATATGGTGTTAACTAGTGACTATTAGCTTAGGATTAGTGGCATTTAGGTGCTTATTGAGTGGTATTCCCGGATCTGGTATGATGTTCACTTATGGATTTGCGGGTGCTCATAAGCGTTGATTTGTGGTTTGATTATGGAGATCCCGTTTGTACTCACCTAGTGCATTTGGGACGGAGCTAGAGAGAAGAATACCACACCTACACCCATGGAGAAGCTGAGAGGCGAAGCCGAGCTGCCTAGGAAGCTTATAGAAGACCGAAGACCAGTCCGAGAGGAGGTGTCACGACGAGAAAGAGCTACGAAGGAAATGTGTCGACCGAGACCCAAATGTCACGATCGAGATTTACCCTCGACATGAAAGTCTCGACCGAGACCCAAATGTCTCGATCGAGATTTGGTTTCGACATAAAAGTCTCGACCGCGACTTGGAAGTAGCGATCGAGAGCTACGCCGAATTGAGGAACTGGGACAAAGTCTCGACCGAGACTCACATGTCTCGATCGAGATCACGGTGACGGACCCTGCCAATTGCAGATCCAAGTTTGATATTCTATCAGTTTTTCCTATTTTATCTTTTATTTTCAGTTATTTTATTTCTTTTAGGTTAGACACTATAAAAACCCTTAGAAATTAGGTTAAGGGAATGTTTTGCCACTTTCACAAATTAGTTCTTAGAAATTTAGCAGTCAAGAAGAAAGCTCCACCTTTGTGACATCTTCTACCTTCATCCTTGGTTAGTTCATCCATTATTATATATTGCTTTCTCTTGGCTATGTCTGGCTAAGTTCCTATTAATTCACTGTTAGGTTGAAGCCATTATTCTAGGAATTGTTTGTGAGAATTCTATTGTTTATGTTCTAATAATAATTTCAGCATTGTTTTATATTCTCTTGTGTTTATTGTCATTGATTGATATTGATTTTATCTAGGTTCAAAACTAGGTTGATTATTATTCATTCATATCTCTAGGCTTGATAATTTGATTTGAAAGTCTTGTCTTTTAGGTAGTAATCAGAATTAGCATAGGTTATTTGCGAGTGCTTATTTTGTAGAGATTATAAGCCTGTGTCGAGTATCGGCAATTTGCCAATGGTATTGCATAGGCCTACTTATCTTTGATCTTATGTTTTGCGCTTTTAAACCTTAGGATTTCCTTGGTTATTGCTTACAACAAGGGTTTCTAGGACTATTTGGCCTAGTTGCTATTTACGAACAAAGAGTAGGACAACTAGATTATTTATTTAAAGAACATAACTTTTATAGAATTCGATGATCAACTTCCATAAGAATAATGCGTTGATGCTAAAAGAGTGAGCTTTCCATCATTATAGTTTACAAAATCCAACATTCTACGTTTTTATATTGCAAGATTAGTTTTACAACCAAACCCCCCTAGTTACTACTAGGTAACACAATTGAAATAAGCTATCGTTCTGGCTCCCTTGGGACTCGACTCCGACTTACCACTTCACTAGTGTAGTGTTTAGTTGGATTATCTTTTGATAGGGCCAACGACCGTTTAACGCCCTCCACAGCAAATCCCAGCAAAGATATGGTGGAGGAATGGTGGACTAGAGGTTCGGAAGAGCCGTATGACGCCAAGCGCACCACGGACACGTCAGTTTCTTTTCCGCAGTTGCGCCTCATCCACAAGGTGGTGGCGATGTGCTTTGGGAACAGGGGTGAAAACAATAAAATTTTGGTCCACCAACTGTTCCTCATGTATGCATTCTTGTATGAGTGCGAGTCTACGTCCCAGATTGACCGAGCCAGTTCGTGCGTGCCTGTCAGGAGTCATGAAGGCGCAGTTTGACGACATCGCCGTAGGGGGATGATTACTCTCCTAATATTAAGGCTGGCTGCCCCCAGCGCGATCAGCCATCCAGGGGAGCTTTCTGTACGACGAGCAGTGGTGTCAGCGGAACTTGTGGTTGCGGAGAGATGGTCCGGATCTCATTTACTTATACGGATGAGGATTCCAGATCACATTCCCGAGAGAGGAGCCCGTCGTCTTCGGCTCATGGGCTGACTCGTACATCCCACCGGACGTCATTCCAGCAGGTCAGCACTCCGACTCCAGTCTCGTCCGTCCCTCCATTCGCCCCCGTGCCTGAGCAGCCACACGCATATTCCGACGCCGGCGCGAGCGGTTCTGGATCCCAGCCCTACTCAGATGAGATGTACTGGGGGACCCATATGGCGTACCAGGTGGGCCAGATTACAGAGGCGATAGGGGCGATCCAGACGAGCCAGCACGAGATCCGGACGACCACGCACGCGCTCGTCCAGAACCAGGAGAGTTCCAGGCTGACATGACGGCCCTCCGAGAGGATATGCTGCACGATCAGGAGTACCAGCACCAGCACCAGCACCAGCAGTGGGTGTCCCAACGACAGCAGTGGGAGCTGTTCCGAGCCGCCTACCCCGATCCACCGCCAGGCGATGATGAGGGTGCTTATGATGACGACGATGATGAGTCGCCGATGATGACGGAGATGATGATGATGCTGAGGAGTGATTGCGGTACCTTCTCCCTCTTCCCTTTTTATATGATGTCCTCTTTTGCTGCATTGAGGACAATGCGCTGTTCAAGTGTGGGGAGAGGAGTTTGCCGTACCGAGGAGGTTTTATGTTGTTTTGGTGTTTTTCTTGCTATTTTTATGTTTTTAGAGTCTCTACTGAACTGTTTAAGTTGTTTTTTGATCGAGCCTGTACCATAACGCGTCTTGAACAATTGCATTATTTTTTTTAAAAAAAATCGAAAAAATACAAAAAAGAAACGAGAAAAATCGAAAAAAATACGAAAAATTAAAGAATAAAAACCAGCAAGCAAAAATGGATAAAAAGGAAAAGGTTGGTGCCTGAAAAAAATAAAAAAGAATAGAAAAGAAAAGTTCCTACCACTTAGAATTTGGTGAAAACCCGAAAGGGCGCCGAAATTACTTTGTTTTGTGATTGATTTTATTCATTGCATATCTATTTGCGCAGGAGACATAAGAAGGGAGTTGAAGGATTGTCTTGGGTTCTAGGATTCACCAAGGAGGGATAAGGAGTTAGTTTTGGCCTTTTATCTCTCTACTTATGAGCTTATTGTTATCCACACTTTGCATGCTTACCATTCTATTAGTTTATTAGTTTTGCTTCATATTATCGGCGGTTGTGTTAGATTCTAGGATTAGATTTCTATTTCTTGGAGTTTGATGCATATTGTTGTGGTTGTACTATGCAGAATTTTAAATTAGGATTGATGGTTGTGATTTGTGGATTGATCATATTATCTAGTGGTTTAGGACATTACTTGAAGAGGAGGAATAAGAAGTGTATAAGCGAGTGGGAGACTCGATTTTATCCTTATTATGTCATATTTATGTACCCTTACCCTTAGAGGAAATTAGGAATTCGACATGTGCTTAAACGCACACCACTTGGTTCGATTATTACTATTGTATTAGAGTGTTGAATATGAAGTGGAGGAATAAGGAGGGTTTTGGGTAGGACATCTCGGAGACATAAGGAGATAGATCGGAGTTAGGTTAGTGCTCGATACACTTGGAGTTTGAAGTATAGTCGCTAGCAGACTTTCTCTACACTTACTGTAGACCTTTGTGCTTTTTAGGAGGAGTGAGTTTTATTTTGCTTACTCGAGGACGAGCAAGGTTTAAGTGTGGGAGGTTTGATAGGAGCTTATTATATGGTGTTAACTAGCGACTATTAGCTTAGGATTAGTGGTGTTTAGGTGCTTATTGAGTGGTATTCCCAGAATCCGGTATGTTGTTCACTTATGGATTTGCGGGATGCTCATAAGCGTTGTTTTGTATTTTGATTATGGAGATCCCGCATGTACTCACCTCTAGTGCATTTGTGACGGATCTAGAGATAAGACTACCACACCTACACCCATGGAGAAGCTGAGATGCGAAATGGAGCTGCCTCGGAAGCTTATAGAAGACCGAAGACCAGCCCGAGAGGAGGTGTCACGACGAGAAAGAGCTACGAAGAAAATGTCTCGACCGAGACCCAAATGTCTCGATTGAGATTTACCCTCGACATGAAAGTCTCGACCGAGACTTAGAAGTAGCGATCGAGAGTCACACCGAATCTGAGGAACTGGGACAAAGTCTCGACCGAGACTCACTTGTCTCGACCGAGACTCACATGTCTCGATCGAGATCACGGTGACAGACCCGACCCAATTGGCAGATCCAAGTCCGATATTTTATCAGTTTTCCCTATTTTATCTTTTATTTTCAGTTATTTTATCTCTTTTAGGTTAGACACTATTTAAACCCTTAGAAATTAGGTTAAGGGGATCTTTTGCCACTTTCACAAATTAGTTCTTAGAAATTTAGCAGCCAAGAAGAAAGCTCCCACCTTTGTGCCATCTTCTACCTTCATCCTTGGTTATTTCATCCATTATTATGTATTGCTTTCTCTTGGCTATGTCTGGCTAAGTTCCTATTAGTTCACTCTTAGGTTGAAGCCATTATTCTAGGAATTGTTTGTGAGAATTCTATTGTTTATGTTCTAATAATAATTTCAGCATTGTTTTATGATATATTGTGTTTATTGTCATTGATTGATATTTGATTTTATCTAGGTTCGAAACTAGGTTGATTATTATTCATTCATATCGCTAGGCTTGATAATTCGATTTGAAAAGTCTTGTCTTTTTAGGTAGCAATCAGAATTAGCATAGACTATTTGCGAGTGCTTATTTTGTAGAGATTATAAACCTATGTCGAGTATCGGCGATTTGCCAAATGGTATTGCATAGGCCTACTTATCTTTGATCTTTATGATGTTGCGCTTTTGAACCTTAGGATTTCCTTGGTTATTGCTTACAACAAGGTTTCTAGGACTATTTGGACTAGTTGCTATTTACGAACAAAGAGTAGGACAACTAGATTATTTATTTAAAGAACATAACTTTTATAGAATTCGATAATCAACTTTCCATAAGAATAATGCGCTGATGCTAAAAGAGTGAGCTTCCATCGTTATAAGTTTACAAAATCCAACATTTACGTTTTATTTATTGCAAGATTAGTTTTACAACCAAAACCCCCCTAGTTACTACTAGGTAACACAATTGAAATAAGCTATCATTCTGGCTCCCTTGGGATTCGACTCCGACTTACCACTTCACTAGTGGATTATTTAGTTGGATTATCTTTGATAGGGCCAACGATCGTTTAACGCCTGTCAAATTTTGGCGCCATTGCCGGGGAGCCAACTGTTATAGTTTGTTTCTCTTTGTGTTATCTTGGTGTGGACCTATCTTATGGTCCACACCCGCACTACTAATTCAGATTTGCTTGATTTTATTCCAGAGATAGAGTGGACGCACTTGCGGAATCTGCGACAATCCCTGCAAAATCTAGTGATTGAATCAATGGCGGCTAGAACGTTGCGAGAGCTTACAGACCTAGATCTGAAGCAACAAAACTTAGGAGTGACGCTGCCTGCCCTAAATGCCGGCGTTACTTTCGAACTAAAGACCGGATTCATAAATTTGCTACCGAAGTTTTATGGCTTGGTTGGGGAGGACCCGATCATGCATCTTAGTGAGTTCCACGACATCTGCAGCTGCAACAAGCCGAGTAACGTCACCGATGAGCAAATTAAGATGAGGGATTTCGGTCTTACATTAAAAGATAGCGCGAGATAATGGTATTACTTGCTGCCCACCGGAATTATCGACACTTGGGATAAGCTTCACAAAACTTCCTTAGCAAGTATTTCCCGTCCAAGAAGGCGGTTACGTTGAAAAGGGCGATTGCAATGGTGGAGCAACATGATGATGAGACGCTATACGACTATGTGGAAAGGTTCGCGAGACTGTGTGCGAGTTGCCCATTCCACGAGTTTGAGGAGAAGGATTTGGTGACCCACCTCTATAATGGGTTGCTAGACAATGAGAGGAGATTGGTAGATGTTGCGTGTAATGGGAATGTGCTGAATTTGACTCCCGCTGAAGCTAGAGCACGACTGAATGAGATTGCTGAAGGAACGAGGAGCTTCGGAAGGACGTATACGAGGAAAGGAGCTAATGTTGTGAGCTCCGGAGAGCCTGAATAGAAAAGTGAGTTGGCTGAGTTGAAGAGCATGATCAAGAACATTGCCATCGGAAATAAGAAAACCTGCGAGAGTATGTGGGATTTGTGCGGATGAGAGCCATCCTACCGATGCGTGCCCGCAACTCCAGGACCAGACCATCTTGAAGTACATGCTGTAGGAGGTTTCGGACCTCCTAGACCTCGGTATGAGAACAACAGCTACAATCTGAGAGGTAACAATCATCCTGTATTTAGATGGGGTGACTCGGCTGGGGCGCAGAATAGGCCGTATCAATACAACAACCAATACTGCACGCCATACCCACCAAAAGTCGACGAACCATCGCTGAAGGAGATGCTCGAGTCATTGACCAAACACTTTACAACCCATGTCCAAACGACGGAGTCTAGCATAAGGAGTTTAAAAAACAGGCTGCTCAAATAGTGGAAGCGGTCAATAACCTTCAACAGCAACGCTCGGGGAAGTTTTCATCACAAGCCGTAGCAGCACCAAGAGAGAATGTGAGTGTAATCTCGACGCTAGGAGAGAAAAGGGCTGTTGAAAAGAACGAGGAGGAAGAGGCTGTAGAGATGTCTCGACCAAGACTTTAGCCCCGAGGAGAAATCTCGATCGTGACTCCAAACTCTCGACCGAGACTTTATCCCCGAGGAGAAATCTCGATCGTGACTCCAACCTCTCGATCGAGAAGGCGGTGATCCAGAATACGAAAATTTTTCCGAAAAATGTCTCGACCGCGACCCTGTGTCTCGACTGCGACTTCCAGAAGATGATGTTCGGGATGAAGATGAGAATCTTCAAGAAGTTCGGGAAATGTAAGGGTAACAGTTATCTTCTCCAACTCGTCAAGAATGTGCCCCGTTTTGCTACGCGGTTAAAAGGAGATGTGCACTACAAAGACAAACGAGAAGCTGCAAGGAAGACAGAAGGTACAGGTCAGCGGAAGAGTCTCTGCAGCCATACAACCAAGGATAGCTACCAAGCGCGCAGACCAGGAATGGTGAGTATCCCTTGTACCATAGGTAAAACTCGAATTGATAGAGCTATGTTGGACTTAGGAGCTTCGATTAATGTTTTGCCTTACTCGGTGTACGAATCATTAGGTTTAGGGCGCATGAGTCAAATAGGGGTTGTTTTGCAACTATCCGATGGATCTACAATTTATCCGAAAGGGTTGGTCGAAGATGTGTTGGTTATGGTAGAACATCTCGTATTTCCTGCAGACTTCTATGTATTAGATGATCATCATGACTCGCATGCTACACCTGTTCTGTTAGGTAGACCGTTTATGCGGACGACCAAGACTAAGCTAGATCTAGATACTGGGGCGCTTACGCTCGAGTTTGATGAGGATGTTGTTAACTTTAATATATTTGAGACTGCGACACAACCCCTGGATGATAGCTCAGTATTCTGCATAAATGATGTTATTAAACTTTCTGAGCTAGGATTGAATGCTGTTTTGGGCAGTGGCCCCACCTCGCTAACCACACAGGAAAAGAAACCTGCTAAAGCTGTTGTGCAAGGTACGAAGAAGGCAAAAACAAATCCCAAAGCTAAGTCTAAATGTGAGAAAGGTAAGGAGAAAATCAAACCCAAACAAGTATGGGTAGTCAAGGAGGAGAATGGTCTAAGGTTCAAACCTTTCCATCCGTGGTTCAAAAGATGTTGTTAGATGATGCGATCCGGAAGGGATGGAATGGACATGGTTGAATTACGTAGAGCGTTACGTCGTGCCGCACGTTAACTAAGGCGCTGATCGGGAGGCAACCCGAGGGATTTTTACTAACGTTAATCTCATTAGTTGTTTTGTTTTTGTTATTTTTAGGAAAACCCACGGAGCCAGCAGGAAGGAAGCCATTGGAGAAGTAAACCGACACAACTTCCTGAAACTGCCCATGTCGCGATCACGACCACCAAATCACGATCGAGATATCGCCCCAGTAGAGTTGTCGCGATCGCGACCCACCAAATCTCGACCATGACACGACACTACTTTCGACGATGACGATGGTAGATCGGGGTGTTTTCTTCCTTTTCCCTTTTTAGGTGTCCTCTTTGGCTACATTGAGGACAATGCGCGATTCAAGTGTGGGTAGAGGAGTTGACTTGTTAGGTGTTTTTCACTAGTGTCTTGTTATTATGCTGTTGTACCAGATATTTCTTGAACTCTTACATTAGTTTTGTTCAAATTTGGCAGGCGTTAAACGGTCGTTGTCCCTATAAAAGATAATCCAACTAAACAATCCACTAGTGAAGTGGTAAGTCGGAGTCGAGTCCCAAGGGAGCCAGAACGATAGCTTATTTCAATTGTGTTACCTAGTAGTAACTAGGGGGATTTTTGGTTGTAAAACTGATCTTGCAAAATAAAACGTAGAATGTTGGATTTTGTAAACTATAAACGATGGAAAGCTCACTCTTTTAGCATCAACACATTATTCTTATGGAAAGTTGATCATCGAATTCTATAAATGTTATGTTCTTTAAATAAATAATCTAGTTGTCCTACTCTTTGTTTGTAAATAGCAACTAGTCCAAATAGTCCTAGAAACCCTTGTTGTAAGCAATAACCAAGGAAATCCTAAGGTTCAAAAGCGCAACAACATAAATATCAAAGATAAGTAGGCCTACGCAATGCCATTGGAAAATCGCCGATATATGACACAGGTTTATAATCTCTACAAAACCAAGCACTCGCAAATAGTCTATGCTAATTCTGATTGCTACCTAAAAGAGTAGACTTTTCAAATCGAATTATCAAACCTAGCGATACGAATGAATAATAATCAACCTAGTTTTGAACCAAGATAAAATCAATATCAATCAATGACAATAAACACAAGAGAATATAAAACAATGCTGAAATTATTATTAGAACATAAACAATAGAATTCTCACAAACAATTCCTAGAATAATGCTTCAACCTAAGAGTGAACTAATAGGAACTTAGCCAGACATAGCCAAGAGAAAGAATACATAATAATGGATGAACTAACCAAGGATGAAGGTAGAAGATGGCACAGATGGCACAAAGGTGGGAGCTTTCTTCTTGGCTACTGAATTTCTAAGAACTAATTTGTGAAAGTGGCAGAAGATCCCTTAACCTAATTTCTAAGGGTTTATATAGTGTCTAACCTAAAAGAGATAAAATAACTGAAAATAAAAGATAAAGTCCGTCTTAACGCATCGGAGTAAAAGCCATGAGACTGATCGTTTGGAAAGGATGGAATCAACTATATTGTAAGATAGAGCTTGTACCTTAAGTCTTTTTGCGGCTAGTTTGTTGTTAGGAAGGATGTCCTTTAGCTTCCAGTCCATGATGGGTTTCGTCCAATCATCTTCCATCCGCGTCTGATCTCCGCTCTAGTCGCCGACGTTTAGAACTTCGACGAGGGTACTTGCGATAGTAGGCACCACGGGGGTGGTGACATGGACGATTGGAATATTAGAAAACTCCGAAGAATGTAGGGAGGATCCAAGGTTGGCCAATGCATCGGCTTGCGCATTTTGTTCCCTAGGGACATGTTGGATGTTGAAGCCCTCAAAATATTCCATAAGAGTCTGGACAACCTCTAAGTATGAGACCATTCGTTCGTCTTTGGTGCGAATGATCTTCGAACCTGATTGATAATGAGCAGAGAATCACAATTGATGGATAAATCTAACGCCAGGTGTAGGCAAAAAACGAGTGCTTCATATTCGGATTTGTTGTTCGCCGCCTCCCATTCGCATCGAACGGCTTGAGCTATATTATCCCCCCTAGGAGATTTCAGGATGACGCCGAGCCCCATTCCTCTCATATTGGAGGCTCCGTCTGTGAGCAACGTTCAAATACCCATATGTTTGTCACTGCTGACCTCGAACGTGCTCGCGATCTGGCTTATGCTCTATGGTCGGACTGAAGTCTGCTACAAAATTTGCGAGGGCCTGAGACTTGATTGCAGTTCTTGGCTCGAATTCGATCTCGTAACCACTGAGTGCATAATCCACTTAGCCATTCTCCCGTGTTCTCTGGTTTTCTCATTATGGCTTTGAGTGGATGGTTGGTCCGGACTACAATCATGTGAGTCTCAAAATAAGGCTTGAGTTTGTTGGCGGCTGTTACTAAGGTGAGGACGAGCTTTTCTGGGGGAGAATACCTTGTTTCGGCTGGTAATAGCAACGGACTGGTGTAATAGACTGGTAGTTATCTCCCGTCCTCTTCTCTTACTAGGACCACGCTGACGGACGAACCTGACATAGATAAGTAAAGCGGCAGGGGTTCGTTGACTTTTGGCTTGGCAAGGAGTAAAGGGTTCGCCAGATAATTCTTTAATTCTTGGAAGGCCGTATCTTGTTTCCCTTCCCACTTAAACGTCTTGTTTTTCTTCAACGCGTCGTAGAAAGGCTTGCATTTATCTGATGACTTGGAAATTTATCTATTGAGCGCTGCCACTCTTTTTGTCAGTTTCTGTATGTATTTCACTCTCCGAGGGGCCTTTAGATCGAGGATCGCTCGGACCTGTTCTGGACTAGCGTCGATTCCCCGTTCGCTGACCACGTGTCCCAAGAATTTTCCTGAGGAAACTCCAAATGAACATTTGGCCGGGTTCAACTTCATTTTGTATCGTCGCAGGATGTCGAAACTTTCTTGTAAGTGACCAACATGATCACCTTTTAATTTAGACTTTACTAGCATATCTTCGATGTAGACTTCCATCGTATCTCCGATCAGGTCTTTGAACATGCTATTCACAAGTGGTTGGTAGGTGGCCCCGACGTTCTTTAGCCCGAAGGGCATTTCCTTGTAACAATACGTCCTTGATTGGTTACAAACGCAGTCTTTTCTTGGTCGTCCGGATGCATCTGTATTTGGTGGTAGCCCGCTGAAGACGTCTATGAAGCTAAGCATTTCGTGCCCGGTCGTGGCGTCGATGAGTGCATCGATATGTGGGAGTGGGAAGGAATCCTTCAGACATGCTTTATTAAAATCGGTGAAGTCTACGCAAACCCTCCACTTTCCGTTTTTCTTTCCGACGATCACTATGTTGGCTAGCCATTTTGGGTATTTTACTTCTCTGATCTTTCTTGCGCTCAATAGTTTGGATATTTCTTCGTCTACCACTTTATTTCGTTTGGGTGTGAATATTCTCCTTTTCTGTTTTACGGGCGGAAGCTCGGATCCGTATTCAGTTTATGTGAGATAAATGTCGGGCGATATTCCAACCATGTCTTCATGCGACCAAGCGAAACAATCATTGTTGTTTCTTAAGAAGACGAGGATTTGTTCGCAGCTTTGATCTTCTAAATCGGAGCCTATTCGGACGGTCTTTTCGGGTGAGGATGGATTAAGTGCTACTTCATCGAGTTTCTCGGTTTCTGGTTTGATATGTCGATCCAGCCTCAGAGGCTGTAATTGCTAATTGGTCTTATCATGGACGGTCGATTTCATGGTAGCAGCGTAGATTCCTGAGCCATCTTTCGATCACCCTTGATCTCTTGAATTCCCCAGTCCGTGAAAATTTGATGCTCTGGTGATACGTCGAAGTGACGCTTTCATTGCGTGAATCTAAGCTTGCCCATGTTAGAATTATAGGGAGACTCAAAGTCTACCATGTTACATTTTACCTGAAGAATTAACGCCACCGCGTAGACGGGAAGGACGATGTCTCCAAGTGTATATTTTACTTCACCACTGAATCCGACTAAAGGAATTCGGTCGGAGTTGGTATCTTTTTTACTTAGCCCTATTTCCATGAGAGTACTCAGATTAATCATGTTAGTGGAGCTACCAGTGTCTACTAAGATACGTCGGATTCTACAATTCCCAATAGATAATGAAATGACCAATCCGTCATGGTAATCTTCTCCACCAGCGTCAGAATCATCGAAAATAATAGGAGTCATCGAGACGGTTCTATTACTTCTATATTCTGACGACAGGGGTGAATCCATGATCCTACTTTTAGCATGCCTCTTGGTCGCCGAATAAGTAATACCGCATATCTCTGATCCCCTAGTGATACACTTGATAATTTTCTCGGGTCGCGGAGATAAGGGTCGTTCAGATGTTACCTTGTCCTCTATTCGAGAGTCGCTCTAATAATAGTTTTTTCATAGGATTCTAGTATTTGTACTCTTACTTGCGGAACACGAAATTATTCCGGGTGAACCAGATATTCCACCAAAGGAAGAGTGCAAGGTTATAATTCTGGTTGAAATCTAAAAATAAAAAGAGCTTGTAAGAAATCTTGGTCGTTTGGGAAATTGAAAGAATATCCAAACGGTCCGCTAGTATAGAGAATGTTGTGATGGTAAAGTTACATTGAAAAAATAGATGGGCAGTATTCTCATTGGATTGATTGCATAATTGGCAAGTATCATGACTTTGTGGTAGTAACGATTGATTTGCTCCGTAGTTGGAAGATTATCCACACATGCTTTCCATAAGAAGAGTTTAATTCTTGGAGGAATGTCTAGAGCCCATATCTTATCATCAAAAGGGTGCTAGCTCTCACTCTTAAGGAGTCAAAAGCCTGTTTGGATGAGAAATTACCAGAAGGATTGGGGTACCAGATTGGGGGTGTCTGGGACAGGAATGCGGGATATAGATTTTTGCAATATTTTAATAGGTTGCTACCATCACATTTGTTTTTTACTAACCATCGCACCCAAAATTGTCACGCCTATGAGATCAAATATTGTCACGGGGTATAACGAATTGCACGTCACGTGGGTCCCGCTTCGATTCTGCCGTCACGTGATTTCCGCCAGTGCCCGTGACGCTTGACGTCAAAAGCCCGGTGATGCTCCACGCCAACCTTCCCGTGACGATCTCCAACAGAGGGCACATGACG
>NW_027367605.1:0-56563 GCF_046119375.1 Phyllobates terribilis
ACCAAGAACAAGATCAAGAACAGACAGAACACGCAAAGCAAATAAGGAAGGAAGAGAGAAGATGCTGACCTGGTGCCGAAGATGCCATGGGAAGAAACGAAGATTTGAACGCCGACGGAGAAGGGAAAAACCAAAGAGTTGCAACGGATGCCGGAGAAGAAAACGGAGCACCGCCGGAGACGCTGAGGAAGGTAGAAGGAGCGTAGGAAATAAGAGTTTTGAGAGACGGTAAAAAGTGAAAGAGAAAGAGAAAGGCTAAGGGTCTTCTTTTATAGTGGTGGGAAGACGAAGAGTCGCTAAACCCCCGGCGCGACACGTGGCAAAAGGGTGGTTAGAGCCCGCCCAAAAGCGGTTCTTTTAGAAAATTCAAAAAGTTGGCGCGAGAAGGGAAGTGGTACCAGGGGAGGAGCAAATAAGGGCGCGTGTATCGTAGCCCGAGTTGGTTGGACGAGGAGAGGCCGCAAAACACCTCGTCGAGCAGAGCGTCTGTCAAGGTACTCATCACAAGCCTCGCCGAGCATCCAAATAGAAGGTCTAGAGAAGGGCATTTTCAGGTAAGTAACTGATAAACCTCGTCGAGCATTAAATCATGGTAATCCCATCAGACCCCACGAGACTACGCCTCGACCAACATTGGCACATGACCATCGAGTAGAGAGCACTCGAGGGTCCTGTGGGGCTGGATGTTGGGGCGGGTCCTGCAGTCTGATTTAATTACTATAATTCAATGGCCAAAAATCATAGAAATAGGGAAAAGCCCATTAAATAACGGCACATATAGATTTTCCTATTAATACAAAGGGAAGGCGTACGGAAAATGGATCACTTTATGACTTCCGTACCAAAACTCTGCCGAAATTCAGAGCTAAAGTCCCCTATTGTTTTATCTTACGCATAAATTAAATACATTACCATCACCCCTCTTTGTGCTGCTACTGACTTGAGCGTCGGAGAGCCAAATCCAGAGGAAGCCCCCCCGTTCCCCTCTGGATTTGGTCGTGCAGGTATATCAACGAGGACCGAGAAGAATCGTTCGACGAGCACCGTCCCGTCATCTGAGAGCTTGAGTCGCCTTTACCCTGAGCCAATGAAGACTAGAGTGAACCAGAGCCACTCGTCGAGGTGTGTTGACTTGACGAGGAACTTGGACTTCAACAGAATCTGTAATTATTGGTGTGAATTTGTAAATTCTGGAAGCAAAGTAATTACATATTCACTATTGTATCCTAGCAACGTGAATTATCAACAAGATCTCAAGTTGAATTACCAGGATGTGAATTCAATAGATGAGTGATTCAAATATCAGGTGCTACTCATCCAGTTTTTTAGCAAGATCATTTATAGCAAAACGGTAAATATGGAATGTACAAAATTCAATTATTGGAGATAATAAAACGAAGCATCACGGAAAATAAAGAAACATGTCAACTAGAAATTATACAAATTTCAACATAGATCACAACAATCATCTTCATAACTTGAGCAAATAATTCGAAGGGACTCGCAACGACACAAAGAAGTAGATTCTCGTACATCATCTTCAGAATCAGTATCTTATCAGACAGAAGCGTATACAAACTCATGTACACAATAATAATCTTTAGTTACTAAATGCAATAATTCAGAAGCTTACCTAACTCTTGACAACGGTCGCAGACGAACATGATAAAGGAGTCGAGCGCCACTAGTGGAGACGAACAGGGAGAAAGGAAGCCGAGCGCCGCTAGTGAAGACGAATAACGAGAAAGGAAACCGTGTGGTGGAGATGAACATCGAGAATGGCACCCGAGTGCCGGTGGAGAAGAACAACGAGAAGGAAGCCGGGCACTGGTGGAGACAAATAACGAGATGGAAGTTGAGCACCGGTGGAGATGAACAACCAGAAAGGAAGCGCTTGCCGGTGGAGACAAATAGTAGCGCTCACATAGAAGATCACTTGCCGGTGGAGACGAGTTAGGGATGTAGCTGGCGGCTGGAGAAAAGAACAAAACAATAGCGGTTGCCAATTGGTTCGGCTAGGAAAGAAAAAAACTGTAAAATTAGTTTTACAATCACAAGAGTGTCCTAAAAATTCTTGACCTATGATATATATTCTTAATTATATTTATTTATTTAATATGTATCAAAAGTTTCACAAAAACACCTGACCGTGAATTATTTTTCAAGTGTTTTATATAACTCTTGAGAATAAATTATTGTAAAATAAATGATTTGTACTAGTGCTGGTGGTTGAAAGACAAACACGACCTCCGTCAGATTCCTGTGTCAAAGAGAGTTCTATACATTAGCTGTCGGAACACACACTTGGACATGGGCGCCAGGAAAAAATGAGGCAAATGGTGGATGACTTTGCAATGGAACTCAATGTCTCATCGTATTCAAATCCATGAACTTGATTGAACCCATTCACCACTAGACGTGCCTTATGCTAATAGATGGTTTCATCAACATGCCTTAAGTCTTAAGGACCCATTTTACGCCAAGAACATTGGTGAAGGTGATAGGAGGGACGGGATCCTAAGTATTGGTGGAGAACAAAGCCTAAAATTTGGTGTTCATAGTAGTTCTCCACTCCAGGAATTTGGCCACATCGGGTTAGGATGTCACTTCATCGGGGATAAGAAGGGTGGATGAACACTGTGGTGCGTGGTTAAGAGACCGGGGTACAGTTCCATCAAAACGTATCGGGATATGTGTGATTTGGATGGGGTTTGCATTGTGTGGGATTGATAGCGCTAGGTTTGTCGAATCGTTTATAGTCAAACAAACCCTTTGTTATGCAAAGAATATGAAGACAAGAAGTCTTAGTAAATTTACCTAAACTATCCTAAGAACCTTACTAGCAGCTAATATAACAAAAGTAAGGGTCGAATTCCAAATGAGGTTTTATCATTTTTTGTATTGATTTCAATCAAGCAAATAAAAGTAACAAGAAAGGAATTTTTATAAATATATGTCTAAGAAAAACCTAAAAAACAAGTTATCAATGGATGGAATTAATTCTCAGTAAAGCTACGTTTCAGTATTCAGCAATGATGATAATCATAGTAAAACTAAAGATCCAATCTGTATGCAAGTTATTCCTACTCTTATGCGAAAGTGATTAGAACCTCAAATAGAGCATAATAATCATATCCTAATCATTTAACCACAATGAAGTCATCAATGATTCAAACCAAATGACGTATTAAGCAAAGAACACCAGGATATAGAAAAAGCAGAGCGACTATCCTATAATTTAATTTTTAACATATAATTCCTAGCATAGACATATACTAGAACAATATACTGACCTCGAATGAATAAAAAGCATCAAACATGTACAATCTATCCTAGCAATATGATACAATTAATTTAATTATAGATGATCAACCAAGAACTCAACCATTAAATTAGTGAACATTCAATACAAGAGAAAATAAAATAAATTTTGCATTGAAAAAATATAGATAAACATATATCAATCACAAACTAAGACTTCCCTAAGTTTACTAAGAAAAAGGGAATTAGTTTTCCATTTCAGGATCACAAAGCACTGTCTTGGGAAAAAGCTCTGGAAACTAGATATGAAACTCTGCGTAAAATTGCCAACTCTAAATTGGTTGCCAGAAAATTACTAAGCAAACCCTAAAAATCTATCTTCTAAATAATATTAGTAAAAAAAAGATCCAAAATAGAGAAAAATAATTAATAAAACTAAGTCTTGGAATTGATAAAAATCACAATGATTGGCGGACGCCTCTAGCCATCGGCGGACACCACCGGCTGTAATTGGGAAAATCCTGGAAACTCTATCAATGGGTGCCACTAGAACATATGCGGGAACTCATCGAGAGATTTGTCATAAGACTCATTCAGCTTCGTCTTGAATCTTTAATGTAGTTCGTCTTTGACTTCACTTCTCTTCTTATTCGCTTCTTTCTAAGTGTCTTCATATATCATATTAATATGGAATATATGGTTGTAAAGTGATACGTACCAAATAAGTTCCAATACTACTCAATATAGTAACTAAATACATGCTAAAACGTGACAATATACCCGTCATAGTCATGCACATCAGGGATGGTTATAATGCAGGTGGTGCTTGTGTGTTTGGGTCATAAGAAGGTGGTATGGATAGTAGCCCAAAGTTTCAAGGAGAGGACGGACTAGTACTTTGAATAGGAGACCCAAAATTAGGATTAGGATATGAAGGGGTCAAAGGTGGGCTTTGTAAATGCGCAAGTGTCAGAGATAGGCCATCAGATGCAGGAGACAGACTAGGTGTAAATGTGGAAAGGAAGGTCAAAGTGTTGTAGCGGAAGGAGATGGCGAACCTATTGGAGAGCCTAATAAGACAAATGTAAACCTCCTTTCATGAAAAGGACGTCCCATAATGTCTAGGTGCGGCCTTAAACCAATCGTAACATAGATACCATTGATGGTTGCTAGTGTAGCCAAAGAAGATATTGGGGGTGGCAATATACCCATCATAGACGTGCACATCAGGGATGGTTTTGATGCAGGTTGTGCTTGTGTGTTTGGGTCATGAGAAGGTGGTATGGATAGTAGCCCAAAGTTTCAAGGAGAGGACGGACTAGTACTGTGAATAGGAGTTCCAAAATTTGGATTAGGATATGAAGGGGTCGAAGGTGGGCTTTGTAAATGGGCCAGTGTCGGAGATAGGCCATTAGATGCAAGAGATGGACTAGGCAATAAATGTGGAAAGGAAGGTAAAAGGGTTGTAGCGTAAGGATATGGCGAACCTATTGGAGAGCCTAATAAGACAAATGGAAACCTCCTTTCATGAAAAAGGATATCCCATAATGTCTAGGTCCAGCCTTAAACCCAACCGTGACATAGATACCATTGATGGTTGCTAGTGTAGCCCAAAAAGATATTGGGGGTGGACCAAAAAGGATAATTTATTAGTCAGCGGAGATTAGGGAAGAAAAGGAAACAAAGAATTTAAGGAAGTGATGTGAACCAATCTTGATTGTTCAATTCACAAGATTTAGCAAAATTCAGAGGAGTTATGAGCTATATTAGCATAACTGTGATTAGCCGAGCCGGAGATGAGAAGATCAAGTATTAAAGGATTTCTTAGTGGAGTACAGAGTTAACCTGTCGTAGGAGCTACAAAGTGGAGGTCTTCTACATTTATCAAGTAGAAAAGTAGCAGCTATGAGTGAAGAGTCGACAAAGTGGTCGTCGCGACCCGAGCTTTTTATGTCACGCCCCACGCCTGGTGGCCTAGTCTAGATTTATCCTTTTCCTACGTGGTAGATTATTCTGTTACAAAGAATAAGATGGATCTTACCGACCCAACCACCGCGCCCCGTGTCAAGAGAAGATAGAAGATTCGTCAGAGTATCTTTGATTCACCATTGAAGATATACTCGACTAGGAATTATTTTATAGTTTTGTAGTAGATTTAGTTCATATTGTTAGACTTCATATCTTTATTTGCTTGGTAGAAATTAGGTAAAGATAGTCCCCTATATAAGGATTCTTTCTGCTTATGAGCCAAGGTTTAGCAACTTATTAGTTATAATGTATTATTTTATAGAGTTAGGATGAGGTGCTAATCTCCAAACATTATTTCCCTTTACTGCTGAAGTTTTGGTTTTGTGAGTGTTCTTCTATCTATATTGATTTCGTATTTGTGTTAATATTTGCTTCCATTATTATCATCTCATTGCTTTGTATGATTGGTTAGACTGATAACCTAGACATTCATGATTAATTGCATATTATCATCATAGGAAAATTCTATACTTCTATTTAAACTTGTTGCAGGCATAAGTAAAGGAGGAAGTTTTACACATAGTTGAGATATGTAGATACACCTTTTGCGCTCGTCTTATTTGTTGAGATTTGTAGATGCCGATGTTGCTTAACTTGTCTCAAGGATTAAGATGTGGAGATGCTTGTGTTGTGGATCGTTTTAACTATGCATCTCCTGGGTGTTAAACGTAATCTACAAGGTTTTGGTTTGCAAATGTAGAATGTGTATGTGTCTTTAGTTGATAGGGCAACATAGGAATTGATATAGATAGGTGACAAAGAACAAGATGAACTAATCCAAAATGAATATATGAATGGATGAGTAAAGAGGAACAATAACCCATCAATTGAAAGAATCATAAAAATCCAACATTTACTTGTTAATTAGATAAATCTTATTCTTTGTCGGATCGACTCCTTACTTCCACTAGCTAATTGTTATTTGGAATTGAGGATTAATTTTAGTTTGACAACCCGTGTGTGCCAAGACGTGCATATGAGGCTCTGCACTAGCCATCCGGCCAACACGCCACATGAAATTTGGCACTGTTGCCGGGGAGTAGGTTATTTAGGAGGTAGATTAGGATTGTGGTGTGGACCTATCTTACGGTCTACATTGATGGTTTTGATCTTTTGCTTGATTCTTATTCGCAGGCGTACTCGCAGGTTCATGTCTTACACCGTGCCAAAAACAGAGGAGTTAGTTGCAGACGTGCAACAACTTCTGTCCACATAAGCTAGGGATATGGATCCCTATGATGCATTACAAGAGGAGTAATTTAAGGATTTCTACATCCCGCCACAGCAGTCGGTCATCTATCAGAGTGCCCAAGTAGCGCCATCCCCAAGAGTAGAAACCACATGACCCACATATGGCTATTATGAAGGTCCATCCACACACAATCCATGGTGGGAAAATGAGCAGGTTGAGAGGAAAAGAAAGACACCTAGGCCGCCAACACCATCTAGACAAATAGAATCGTTTATTGCTACATACATGATTCTAGCACTACAGGAGCAGATTACCAACATGACTCAGTTCTTAGCAAAAGATATCATTCAAGGAGTCAACAATTCATTTGACAGGCAAACACAGGCAATTAAACAAGTCCTAAAAGAGGACAAAGAAACCCTATGTGCCAAGATTGATGCTTGTCACAAGGAGGTGAAAGCTATAAGAGAGAAGTACGTTACTCTTCTCGGAGAACTCTACAAACCAGTTCGTGAAGGTCTGACCAAGGAGGATGCCAAGTTCTGTGCAATCGGGACCAAATTCCACACCTTAATCCACGACTATAAAATGCGTCTGAGAGGCAATATCTAGTATAGCACAACAAATGTGGTCGTTAGCGTCATTTATAGGTGAATTGGCAATGATTTGGAGCATGTTATTGTAATCCGGACCTCGCAGAGAAAAGGTATTATTCATGAGGATTACAAGCATTCAAGAGAAGAACGAAAGGAAGATTGCCAAAGGAACGAAGGCGCAACCGTGCACAAGGGGACGCATCCGCGCCAAGCAACAAGGCTTAGGGCGCGACCGTTCCAAGACTCTGGTGACAGGCGCGACCGCGTCTTTGTTGGGAAGGGAGTGCTGAGTTCATTTTCCTTCCTGGATTATTTTGGGCCTTTTACCTCTTTTTAGATGGAACTTCGGACTGTGCTTTTTAGTAGTAGTTTCTTAGGTTATTAGGTTTAATAAATAGGGTTGAGAGCTTTGTCTCTACCCCATCCTTCATTTTCCTAGTTTTAGTTTTACGTTGTTTAAGGAACCATGACAGATTAGTTGCCCTTTCTTTGTTCACCAGGTTGAAGCCTGCGGATGATTGGTTTTAAGACTTCTATCTTCATTCTTAATCATATTTAAGTTGTTTCATATCTCTTGCACTTATTGTATTATTGGATTTGATTTATCTATTTGGCCTGATCATCTAGGTAGAATAGATCTATTCATATTGCTAGGTTTGACTTGTCCGAGTTTGAGAGTCTTATTTTTAAGTAGAAAATCAATGCATAACCTAGTTGGTTTTTTTATTCTAGGGAGAATTGATTGTGTGTTAAATATCGACCTTGAGTCAATGGTACTGCATGCACCTATCTATTCCTGAGTTCATTGCTGCTTGATTATTGAATCTTGATAGTTTCAGGATTGTAGTTGAGTAAGGGTTATTAGGACTAGTTGGACTCTTAACTATATAAGAACAGGGATTAGG
Organism: Phyllobates terribilis; assembly: GCF_046119375.1. NCBI lineage: Eukaryota > Metazoa > Chordata > Amphibia > Anura > Dendrobatidae > Phyllobates > Phyllobates terribilis. The sequence goes on from NW_027367605.1 coordinate 7,983, forward strand.
ACAACCATAAATTATAAGATGAACCCAATAGTCATTAGAAGTTAATGATCAACCAATCATTCCATTTGGTGAATACTTGTTGAATAAAGTGTTTTCTCATTATTACACTTACAATCTTTGTTAGTTTAGTTGCAATCAATCATTTCCCCCTTTTGGTTACTTTTGGTTGATCATATTAAATACACAAGAATCGAATACCTGACTCACTGTCGGATTCGACCATTTCATGCCACTTTACTAAGGTAAAGTAGTTAGTTATGGAATTTACTTTGATAGAGAACAATGACCATTTTGGCCTCGTCAAATTTGCCACCGTTCCTGTGAGTCAAACTTCTTTTCTTGTGTTATTTGTTTGATTGACTTTGGTGTTGACCATACAATGGTCAACACCCGTGGTACTGATCATTTACCTGTTGAGCTTGCAGGAGTTATGGAAGAAGAATTTAAGAAGAATGCTGAGAATCTGGCTAAACTCAAGGAGATGTTTCCCGACTTTCAAATGAGTCAAGCTGCTAAGGTTAAAGCTGCTAGTGGATATGGGAATCCATATCCTTGGTATGACCAAAAGGTGATTAAATACGTGGAAGCACAGATTGAGAAACTAACGCATTCAATATCTACTCAGTTGCAAAGTTTTTCTTATGCACCAAAGCCTCAGACCACAGTTAACCCGAGCATTATCAATGTCAATGCTATGACAATAAGTAGCGACCAAAGCTCGGATGATACGCAAGTTGATGAAGAAGGAGTTGAGGCTGAGGAGCCAACAGACGCGCACCCGCAGCTCGAGGAGAATGAATGCAAAGTAGCCCTTGTAGAGCCACGCGCTCGCATCCCTGAGTCGCGCGACCTTGCCCATGAAGCTGGAGAAGGGCGCGACCTTTCCCTATAAGTGCACTACTGCGCAACCCTCTCTACAGCCACGCGACCGCGCCTTCGCGATGATTTTTCCTGCCGTGCCGAGGGGCCACGCGACCGCGCCTTCGCGATGATTTTTCCTGGGCTACAGGCGCGACCGCGCCTTCCTACACACGACCGCGCCAAGCGTCTTGATGCCATACGCGGCCGCATCCTGTACATGTGCGCCCGCTCCCGTCTCTCTGCCGATGTGCGTGCCCGCGCACCTGACCTGTGCGTCCGTGCCCGCACCCCAACTGCCTTCGACGTTGGTCTCCTCCGACTATTGAACATCAACGAATATGATCCTGTCCCACCACTCGATGGTGAAGGAGAGATAGTGGATCCGGATATGAGTTTGATCCGATCCAAGAGCTACACAAGCATCCAAACCTTACACCACTCGGGAATCTAGAACCCCGAGCACATGTGCCTCGTTTTACCGAACTCTTGAAGGGGCCATGCACGATGAGGAGGAAGAAGAAGAAAGGTTGGTACGACAAGACAGTAAGGAAAAGATGAGGCATCAGATCCTACCGTGTGAGGAAGAAGAAATAGTTTCTAGATGAGTTGGCTCTTGAGGGGACAAGTGCTGGGTGATTGAGTAAGAAGTCGAGCCCACGACTCTAACCAAAGGCACTGTCCGTGAGGAAACCCATCAAAGAGGTATTTTTCCACTTCCATCCATCTTTTATATTTGTTCTTTATTTCACAAAAGGGACATAGTGTACTTCAAGTGTGGGGGAGGGAACTATCTCACCTATCTTTGCTATTTTTGAGTTAATTTTATGAATTTTATGAATTTTGTGAGTCGATTATCATATTTTCCCCCTATTTGATGTTGTGCGGACTCTTATAATGATGCATTTATTTTGAATCTTTTTACTACGTTTAAGATGTCGACATTGTATGATGCTGATATGATTGATCAAATTGAGGACTTTGACTTGAGGATGTGAATTATGATTAGGATGCATTAGGACCAATACTAATATTTCAATTTTACCATCTCATCTCTAGTTTTATCATGTTGCAAATTATTTTTGTACAAACCGGGTACTTAAGCTGGCCCCCACCTTAGTAGCCCATCCTTTCGTTAGAGGAGATAAATCTGGAAATAGCGCCATCTAGGCGGCCGTGGGATTCGAACACGGGAGGAATTAGGTCGACAACCACACTCTCCGTATCTGAACCCACATTTTTCACTCGGCTACCAAGCCCATGGGCATCTATTGCATATTATTTTGCTTCCATATTTTTCACTACAAAATGCATAAAAATAAAATAAAAGGTAGTGAACTCTTATTAAAATAAGTCGGAAGAGCACGCGATCTCCGTGGTGTGAAAGATCACTCCCGGTTCGATCCTCCATGGCTAAGTAAGCAAAGAGTTTCATTTGTTGGCCCGGACCGTAAGGCGGATGGGCCCGATACTTAAATAATGGTCTTAAAAGAAGAAAATATACGAATAGTATGAATAGAAGCAATAAAAAGTTATATGTGATAGTTCTTGAGTTGAGTTGTGGTTTTGTGTTCTTTCGGTGGTGTTGGAGCTTGTGATATTGATAGGCAGCGTCTTATACAACGTAACAAGTGGTCGTAAGCATCAATTACGAGTGATTTGGCATGTTTATGATGCATATTACCGTGATCCGAACCGAGCAAAGTGAAGGCATTAAACACGTTGATTACAATTGCCAAGGATACTAAGCCGGAGCCGCACACACATGATCGCAGCCGTGAAGGGCCTCGGGAGCATAAGCGCGACTGCACCTTGGCACGCGGGACCGTGCCACTTGGCGTGGACCAAAGTCAAAAGCTCGGACAAGGCGCGACCGCGCCCGTGTCGGACCGAGAAGGCTATGAAACCCTAATTTCACTTGGAGCTTTATGTGGGGTTTGGGCTACTTTTAGATGGAGTTTTGGGCTAGGCTTAATTAGGTCTAGCCTTTCTCATTAGGTTAATAAATAGATGTGAGTTTTTCCTCAATCTCATATCATCTTTTGTTCATTTCACATTTACGTAGTTTTCCCAATGAGCAAGAGTAGTCTCATATATTTTGCTCGATTGGTGGAAGCCAATAGGTTGATTAAATGTAAGACTTCTATCCTTTGGTTCTAATAATATGTCCTAGATTGCTTTATCCTCTTTCTTATATTTATCACTGAATTGAATTATCTATCTAGATTGATCACCTAGGTTGTTTAAGTCAATTTCATATAGGTAGGCATGGCTTGTCCGAGTTGGAGAGCCTTGTCATTTAGTAGCAAATCATTTACGTGGACTAATTGGACTTGTATATACGTGGATGGTAATGATGTGTTAGTATCCAAGTGGCGCTGCACATTCCTATCTATTCTTGAACTTAATGTTGCCTAGAAATAGAACTTTGATAGTTTCAGAGTTAGATTTAGAGGTAAGGGCTATTAGGGTTAGTTGAATTAATTAGATACAAAGGAACAAGGATTAGATCAACGAGAGAATATATAGGCATTAGGAAAGAACCCGAATAGAAGAAGTCTAGGATTATTTAACCAACTTATTAGGTGGATACTAATTGTACAAAGTGATTTTCCCATATCTGTCTTCAATAAATCATGTGTTAATTAGGTTTACACAATTTTCCCCTTTTTTGTTACATTTAGAATCATTTAAACTTAATACCATAAGAATCGCTCTCATTTGATTCCCTGTGGGATTCGACACTTACTTACCGCTTTACTTTTGTAGAGTAGTTAGAAGGGAATTTACTTTGACGGTGGCGTGACGACCATTTCGGCTGCTGTCAAATTTGGCGCCGTTTGCCGGGGAATCAAATTTCTTTTATGACAATATTAGTTTAATTGGCTCCGGTGATGACTAGTGTATGGTCAACACCCGTGCTACTAACCATTTACTTGTTGAGCCCATTCGATAGATTGAGAGGTTTGTTAGGTGGACTAGAAGAGACAGGACAGTGGAGACGATGAACGATCAGGATAACTAGCAGACCCCTGAGTAGGTGCAGGCAAATCAACTATTGATGAAACAATTCTTAGAGGCCTATGCTCAGTAGAAAAACAACGGAGGAAATAGGACGTTTTGGGAGCGCACCACTCCCAATCTGACACAGCAGCCCCGAGCAGTGGTCCTATCACCACTAGCTGAAGGAGTCACCTTCGAACTCAAATCTGGGGTGATTAACTTACTTCTGACCATCCACGGTCTATCTGGAAAAAAAAAGCATCATGCACTTGAACCAGTTTCACGAAATATGCATGACCATGAAGCCGATCAATGTGTAAGAATAACAAATAAAGATGAGGGCGTTCGGTTTCACGTCGAAGGACACCGCTAGAGCTTGGTATTATCACCTCTCGAAAGGAACTATAGACAGTTGGGAGAAGCTACATTGGGAGTTCTTGAAACAATACTTCCCGGTGAAGAAGGAAAATTCACTGAAGAGGGAGATAGCGCAAGTGGAGCAAAGAGATGAAGAGTCGTTGTATGACTATCCATATAGATTTAAGGGGATATGTACTAGCTGCCCCTTTCATGGCTACGAGCACCAGGATTTGGTACTATTTCTCACCCAGGGGCTATTGACTAAAAAGAGGAGGATGATCGACGCTGCATGCGGAGGGAGCATTCTCAACATGACCCTGGAAGATGCTATGGAGAAGTTGCAGAGTATGGCTGAGAGTACATGAAATTTCAGTAGGACCTACATGAAGAGTACAGTAAACGCTGCGAGTTTAAGAACAGAAGGATCAGGCTTAGTAGGCGAGATAGTGGGGATAAAGAAAATGATGCAATCTAGGCTTGCAATTAGACAATTTGAGGAAAACGTGAGACGACCCCGACCATGGCATCCTCCTTGGATGAATAATTAGTGTATATAGTTATTAAGTATTCTATTATTAATTTGCATTCTCATTTTTATGCATTTTTTATTTTGGGTATATGTTTCTGTTATGTTTAAGAGGACCAACCCATTAGTTAGAATAGGCCCAAGCCCACTAGGGTTTTGGAAGGTTTTGCATTTGTCTATATATAGCCTTCTTGTATTTCCTTTACAATTACGTTGAATGCAAATTAGAATTTGAGTTATCCCCTCTTTTGCATCGGCGCCATCCCGGCTCACGCTCTCACCTCAACAAGCCAAACATTTTCTTATTCTTTCTTGTTTTATTCTTCAAACACGTTCATGTTCTATTCCTTAAACACTTAAAAACAAATCGATGACACGATGAATGTGCTCGATCTAGATCCATGCTCGAGAATAAACGACACCAGAGTCGTTTTTGTATCAACTAGTATCAGAGCGCCAGACGATCAGGCCACCAAAGTCATCATCACCATCATCACCATTTAGCCACACCAACGGGGCTTGCCTCCCGCTCCAACCCGATCCATCACCAACCATTACCAACCATCATTCATCATCATCGTTCATCATCTATGCACACATCCTTCCCTTTACTAGGCTGAGACATCTCGCGAGAATCGTCATAACAGTCTGTTCGTTTAATATTTCAATTTGAAATTTTGAGGGAGAAAACTAAACTCGCAGATTGAACTCCTAGAATTGGAATTTCTGCATTTGGAGTTGTGAATAGGGAGAACGGAATTTTCCAAGACGGGCCTACATTAAGGAAATATAGTGACAAGAGTTGCCGGCTCCGTGCTCATTGAATGTCGGTGAAGGAGGCGGACACAATCATCTTCGACAGCCATCACATCCTTCATGTTTTCTCTGACCTTTGAGATGCTTCTGTGTGGTTACGGTTGAAGAGGAAGAGCCCAAACCTTGAGTTATAAAAGAGAAAGACGAAGAGCCAAATCCTTGGAGTTACAAAATTGAATACGGGTGGTTGCTCTTACTTTCAAAGCTTTTAAAGTCCCTCTCATTTTATTACGTGGAACTTACGTATAACGTTTTACTTTTAATTGATGATTTCAACCGTTACATACAAGAAAGAGAGTAATTAAGAAGAGATTATTGAGTTAGAAAAAAAAAGAGACAAAAGAATCTGTGAAAATTTAAGATGGTGCACATACATCATCAATATTTCAAAGGCTACGAAGACGAGTTCTTAGATTGGTCTTGGCACATTGCTGATTACTTTAGCCACAAATACTACGATGAAGTCGAGCAATGCCATGTCGCAATCAACTGCTTCACCAAGTATTCCCTTACTTGGTGGAATCGTGAAGAGGAATATCGTCATTACCATCGTTGGCAACACGTCATCACTTGGGAACAAATTTTTTATGTTATGATGAAACATTTTGTTCCGGATCTTGAACCTATAGCCTATGCTACCAGTTGTAAATGAAGAACCATGATATACCGAGAGCGTATCCACCATCGACTAGGACCACAACCATTGATTTCCACTGAGTCCTCTACCATTCACTCTACATACCCATTTGAGCATCGTTCTAAGTGTGTCCCGGTTTGATCCACTCAATCTCCCCCTAGAGTCCTGGTCTCACATGTATTGCTCAATCCTATGTCACGGGATGCATCCATGACGGCAACCAAGCCGATGTATGATGTGCTCGAGAGTCCTAACCCTCCAAATCTGTCCATATTTGATGATGATGTAGTGGAGATTCCAAGCACATCGATGCAACCAACGCTTGAATTGCCTCTTATCTTTGATGAGTATTCTAAGGATGAGTTATTAGATGTTCCCATGCTGGTGGATAGTGACTCATGTGATATGTGTCAGGGAATAGACGTCCCAATTCTAGTGCCTATGGCTTTTCCCGAACCCGAGAAATCACCGGTTCATCCATATGAGGTGACAGTCATTGTTGTAACATTATCCAAGGAAGAAGAGAAGATCACTCCAGCGCTAGAGCCTTTCATATTACACTTTGTGGTGCCTAGAGTCGGTCTTGTTCCCTACATAGAGTCCCTTCTCTCTTTGACGTCTACACACTTGATCTCCCTTGCTCCTACTAGTTCAAAGCGGTGATGCTTTGATTCTAAGGGAGGGAGAATGATGCGCTTCTGGCTTGCAATCAGACAATTTGAGGCAAACGTGAGAGGACCCCGACCATGGCGTCCTCCTTGAACGAACACTTAGTGTATATAATTATTAAGTATTCTATTATTAATTCGCATTCTTGTTTTGTTCTTCAAAAACGTTCATATTCTATTCCTCAAACACTTAAACACAAGTTGACGACCCGGTGAACGTGCTCGATCTAGATCCACTCTCTAGAAGAAATGACACCAAAGTCGTTTTTGTATCAGAAAATTCTCGCGAGTCTACTACCAAAGAGCACGCAGCAGCCCGTGCGAGTTTGCAGTATTTGTGCTAGATCAGGCCATCACTCAGAACATTGTCCCGAGTTACAGAACGACACAATGGCTGAGGTGAATGTGATAGGAAGATACGGGCCTCCCAGGCCATGGGAAAATCAGCAGCAACAGAACTACCAACATAGATTTAGAGAACAACAAGAACATAGGTGGAGGCTGCGCGACCAACAACAAAGCTCAGGAGTTCCTACCTTAGAGATGATCAAGTAGATAACCAATAATCTTACCATTCTCATGTCCAATGCCCAGAACACCGATGCAAGACTCAAGAATATGGAAGTACAAATGGGTCAAGTAGCAAAAACGGTTTCAACGTTGGTTCAAAATCAATCGAACTCACTACCAGCGCAGACTCTGGTGAACCCGAGCCAAAATTAAGCAAACAAGAACCTTAAGAACGTCAGTGCGATGTGACTAAGAAGTGGGAGGAACTCGGAGGAGAAACCGGGCCAAGAAGAGATAAGTGAAGGAGAACCGTCAAAGGCACGCCCGCGCCAAAATCTGCGTGCCCGTGCCTAGAGATGCGCACCCGCTTCTACGACTCTGTAGAGAGGCGCAGCTGCGTCCATGGGTCTGCAGACGCGCGTGACCGTGCCTCCTATTGCGTGGTCGTGCACCTGACTCTAAGGACTTGCGCGACTGGGCCCCCTAGTGCGCGACATCACCCCTCTTGCTGCTGAACCCGAGACCCCTCCGAGGCTGAATGTTGATGATACTGACCCAATAGAGGAGGAAGAGGAGCTTGATGATTCGAGAGGTGATTTTAAGATTTGAAAGAGCAATTATGTACGTCCTAACTTCCCTCCACTCTATTTGGAGAGACCCCCGACCTCCTTCCCAGAGGCACTAAGAGACACAAGAAGGTCGGTGGACGACAAGGAGTTATTTGAGATCTTTAGCAAGTGTCCAGTCAACATTCCCTTGGTGCAGCTAATCAGGAGCATACCAAGGTATGGGAAGTTTCTTAAGGAACTTTGCACAGTCAAGCGGAACCATAAGGCAAAGGGAAATAACAAGGTAACTGCTGGAGAAAGAGTGTTTGCCATCTACCAGAGACGCATGCCCACCAAATTCAGTGACCCAGGTATGATGACTATCCCTTTCCGCATTAGTAGTACTGATTTTGATAGGGCCATGCTGGACTTAAGAGAGTCCATTAATATCATTCCTCACTTCCTTTGTATGCAATTAGGATTAGGCACCCTGAGTAAAACTGATATATTAGTACAATTAGCCGTTGGGTCCACTGTTTGTCCTAAGGGAGTTGTGGAAAATGTTCTAGTTAAGGTTGATAGGTTAGTCTTCCCCATGGACTTTTATGTACTTGATATGGAGAGTGATAAGGAGGATGCACCTATACTTCTAGGAAGGTCATTTATGAGGACAGCAGGTACCAGGGTAAGCTTAAGGAATGAGACCTTATCTTTGGAGTTTGATGGTGATGTAGTGAGTTTGATATCTATGATACTGATGGAGAGTCTGGTGTTGAGTTAGCTGGTGTTTTTTCTATAAAGGTAGTTGTTCCCGAAGGGTATATAGGTAGGATGGAGATGGATTTGGTCGATGGGCCCCCTCATGCTGATGTTAGAGGGAGACAACCCTTCTTCTCTTCCCCCTATTGTACAGGTACCTAGAGTGACGTCTTAGGTACCTCCAGTACATTACATAGAGACAAAGAGAGGATACGACAAGGGGCTCTTAAAGAAGAACGAAATTAAGCAGTACTGGATCAGAAAAGATGAGCTGGACCTAAGAATGGCCAGCGCAGGTGGATATGAGAGCAAGATGTTGGGCATACGATGTTAACCAAATGCGTTGTCTGGGAGGCAACCCGTCCATAAGGTAATTTTCTTACTACCGGTTAGGTTATCTTTGTTCCTTACCTCACAATGAGGACATTGTTTTGTTTAAGTACTGGGGAGGGGATTTACTTCACCTATTGTAGTAGTAGTTTTTGAAATTTTTGAGCTATTTTTGAATATTTAGAGTTGGCATTCACATTTCCCCCCTAGTTTGATGTTGTGTGAACTTCTATAAAGATGTATGAATTTTGAATCTTTTTACTATGTTTTAGATGTTAAAATTTCAAGTTTATAGGATGAGGATATGTTTGATCAAGTAGAGGACTTTTGTAAGTTTATATAGGATGCGTACAAAACAAGCTTTAAGTGTGATAAAAGGATCAAATTTCAGCGAGTACACATAGATATGAATCGTTTGTTGAATAGGATAGAGTAGCTTAAATCGAATAGCTCTTATAAAAGAGTAGCTCGATAGACTATTTTAAGTGTTATATAGATGTGGAAGATGAAAATAGGTTAAAGTGAGTCTAAGTCCCTTTTATAAACACAACACGCTGCAAAGCGAGTATGTTATAAGTGCGGAAATAAAGGGATTTGCCACAATACGAACTTTGAATTGTTAGATAGAAAGTTCAGCTCAATATGCATATATATTTGTTAAGGTGAGAACTCTTGGCTTAACTCAAGCCCTGGATGAAGCTCAACAATATATTGATTATAAAACCAAGAATTATAATCACTTACAACTCTCCACTTAATACAATTGCTCTTTAGCTCTATACAAGGTTTCCTCTTATTGCGGCTCTCATGGTGAATTGACACACTCGCTCCCTCAGAGATCACTAGCTTTTCACCCTAAACACTCAAGTGTACTCACCTCCTAGCTTTGTAGTCCTGTTGTGTTTCTCCTAAACACTGAACTATACTAACTTCCAGGTTTTCAGATTCTTTTGTGTTTTTCCCCGGGTCGATTCTCCTAAGTGAGCTAGACTATTTCTCTCCAATGAGGTTCTCAAGTTTGTGTGCTAACAATTCTCCTATCACACCTATTTATAGAATTCCAAACTTATTCCCCAAGTAAGGAAAACCTATACAATATTGCATCAAAGAAGATTGCCACGTTGGCAATCCGTGTGACCGCTCCACCAAGTAGCTTCACCAGAATTCCACACACATTTCTTCTTTTATTGAGCAAAAACCCGTGTACACAAACTTTGTTCACGCTGGCAATCCTCTCCACACCATTCCTCACGCTTCCTATTCATCCAGCTTGGCGATCCACGCTCCTCACTGTCCATAGGTAGAAACACATTCGTCCAATCTTGAGCTTCACGCCTTTCCCTTTGCCTGACCCGAATACTCTACATGTTGGTGCAGGATTCCCAAATGGGACATACTTCACTTCACTTGGTTTCACTCTAATGTTGAAGCAAAGGATTCACTAGCTCGCAACGACTCTCTTTGTTATTACATTAGTCCTTCGCCTTCAACAGACTTCACTTCGGGGTTTATTCTTTTCTTCTGTTTTGGTTGCCATTGCGTTAGCGAGACTCGCTATATTCCCAAGGCACAAAGCTAGTATCTTGCTTGGTCGCTTGTGTCAAAGATATTATTTTGCTATTACCATACATGTAAAGCTCATCACACACAAGAAACATTAAATGTTGTGTTTATCATCATCAAAATAAGAGGAGTGTTTAAGTTGAGTAGGCTTAAACTAACAACTTTGACTTGAGCATGTGGATTATAACTAGGATGCATTATGACTGATACTAAGATTGCATGTTCACCATCTCTTCTCTACTTTGTCATTATGTCATAATAAATTATTTTCGTCTGTTTGCATAATAAATTATTTTCGTTTGTTTGCATCACAAAATAAAAGAAAAAGAAAATAAAAAGGTAGTGAACTCCAAGTAAAATAGTCCAGAAAAGAACACGATCTCAGTGGTGTGAAAGATCACTCCGGCTTCAATCCTACATGGCCAAATAAGCAAAAGAGTCTCATTAGTTGGACCACACGGTAAGACGGAAGAGCCCAATACCCAATAAAGTGAAAATAAAGTGCAAAATGTGTGAATAGGATGAAATAAGGAGCAATAAAAGTGCATGTGATATGATTTAAGTAGAGTTGTGGTTTTTGTTTGCTTTGGATGGTGTTGGAACTCGTGCATAATTGTCATAAGTAGGAAACATGCTAGGACGAGAATTAGTCGCTTATTTGATCTTCCATTATTCACATTGATATATACATCTTCAGCATAGTTTGATTATTTAGGTTCATGTATTTTCATAGAGTGAACATAGTTTAAAACTTGGGGAATATTTGATTGTCATTGTTGGGTTAGTTAGAGTCTAGTTAAATTAGCATCACTTTCTGAGTATTTCTAGTAGAGTCGGAGTCTACACCCATTGTTTTTAATGATTGTTAGTAATAATAGTTGGAGTGTTGATTCGACGACCACTACTGTCAAGGCTTCGGTACTCACCGAGATTGTCGTGGAGTTAGCAGCAGCTTAGTTGAGGACGAGAAAGGTTCAAGTGTGGGGATATTTGATAGTGTCTTATACAACATAGAAAGTGGTCATTAGCATCAATTACGAGTGATTTGTCATGTTTATGACGTGTATTACCATGATAAGGACCGAGCAAAGTGAAGGCATTAAACATGAGGATAACGGGCATTCGAGGATGAGATTGCCAAGGGTACTAAGACGGGTCCGCGCACACATGAGCACAACAGCGCTGGGCCGCATGAGCATAGGTGCGAACGCGCCTTGGCACGCGCGACCGTGCCACTTGGCACTGAACAAAGTCAAAAACTCAGCCCAGGCGCGACCACGCCCGTGTCGGGCCGATAAGGCTCTGAAACCATAATTTTACTTGGAGGTTCATGTGGGCTTTAGGATACTTTTAGATGGAGTTTTGGGCTAGGTTTAATTAGGTTTAGCCTTTCTTAGTAGGTTAATAAATAGATATGAGATTTGCCTCCATCTCATAACATCTTTTATTCATTTCACATTTACGTAGTTTTTGCAATGAGCCACCAGTAATCTCCTAAACTTTGTTCGATTGGTGGAAGCCAATAGATTGATTAAATGTAAGACTTATATCATTTGGTTCTAATAATATGTCCCAGATTGCTTTATCCTCTTGCTTATATTTATCATTGAATTTAATTATCTATCTAGATTGATCACCTAGGTTTTTAAAGTCAATTTCATATTGCTAGGCATGGCTTGTCCGAGTAAGAGAGCCTTGTCATTTAGTAGCAAATCATTTACCTCGACTAGTTGGACTTGTATATGTGTGGAGGGTAATGATGTGTTTGTAGACAAGTGGCTTTGCACATACCTATCTATTCTTGAACTTAATGCTGCCTAGAAATTGACCTTTGATAGTTTCAGGGTTAGATTTAGAGGTAAGGGCTATTAAGGCTAGTTGAACTAATTAGCTACAATGGAAGAAGGATTAGGGAAACTATAGAATATATATGCATTAGGAAAGAACCCGAATAGAAGAAGTCTAGGATCATTTAATCAACTTATTAGATGGATACCTATTGTGCAAAGTGTTTTTCCCATATTTGTATTCAATAAATCATTTGTTAGTTAGTTTACACAATTTTCCCCTCTTTGGTTACCTTTAGAGTCATTTGCACTTAATACCATAAAAATCGATCTCATTTGATTCCCTGTGTGATTCAACCCCTACTTACCGCTTTACTTTTGTAGAGTAGTTAGAAGCAGTGTTCTAAAACACCTGCCTAGGCCGCACCTAGGTTCTAGACGGCACCTTAACGTTGCGATTAATTTCTAGACGTTTTCAGCTAGGCGGTGGGAAAAAATATGTCCGCCTAGGAGGCCGCCTAACGCCAAGGTCCTGCCCAGTCCCTTCCTAGTCCCCACACAGGCCCCGCCTAGGCACGTTTTTTAGAACACTATATGTAACAGAGGATGATGTAGATGAAGATAATCATGAATTTGAGCTTAATGAGTCTAACATGGAGTAATAAGTTAATGTTCAAGTTGAGGAGGATAATGTGAATGAATAGATGGAGGATTAAATTATATTTATATTTTATTAAGTTGAAATTTGCGTTGAAAGTTGGAGAATTTTGCTTGTTGTGGTCTTGTAAATCTTATTTATGAAGAATGCTATAAATTTATATGAACTTTCAATGATTAATTAGCAAATTTTATGCTTATATAATAAAATTACATAGTTAAATTACGAATTAATATAAAAATTATGAATCAATATATTTCTATTTATCTTTTCTTATAAGAAAGTTGTATTAAAACATAAAAATAAGTGTTATAATATTGATCCGTCTAGGCCCCGTCTAGGCTCCCGCCTAGACCTCTAGGCGCTACCCCCCCCCCCTCCCCCCCGCCTAGCACCCCACCTAGCGTTTTTTATAACACTGGTTAGAAGAGAAATGACTTTGACGGCGACGTGATGACCATTTCAGCCGCTGTCAGATATTCTTATTATAGATTATGAAGCATGCTAGCAAAAGAATTTTTCATTTGTTTGATCTTGCATTATTATCCTTCATATATCACTTGGATAGAGACATGTTTTTTATATTGTAGGGATTCATTGTCGTGTGCTTATGTAGGACAAACATAGTTCAAGTTCGGGGAATTATTGATGCCATACTGGGTTAGTTTAGAGTCGCATTGAGTCTTGCATTGTTTTGGTTTTGAGGATTTTTGGTGGAGTCGGAGTCTACGCCCGTGATTTGATGATCACATGTACTTTGAAACTGAAATATTGATGATGCCCAATGTTGGCAAGTTCTTCCATACTCGCTGAGACCAAGTAGTTCATTGCATCTTACTCGGGAACGAGCAAGGTCTAAGTGTGGGGGTGCTTGATATACAATATCTAGTATAGCACATTAAGTGGTCGTTAGCATCATTTATAGGTGAATTGGAATGATTGGTAGAATATTACTGTAATCCAGACCTCGTAGAGAAAAGGTGTTATTAACAAGGGTTACATGCATTTCAGAAAAGAACAAAGAGAAGATTGACAAAAGAGTGAAGGCGCGACCGCGCACAAGAGGACGCAGCTGCGCCAAGCAACATGACCTAAGGCGCGACCGCGCCCTAAGTGTCACGACTGCGCCAAGACTCTGGTGACAGGAGTGACCGCACCCACATGGGTGCGACTGCGCTGCAGTTGGGCCGGGAGCGCTGAGTTCATTTTCCTTCCGGGATTATTTCGGGCCTTTTACCTCATTTCTGATGGACCTTCAGGCTGGGCTTTATAGTAGTAGTTTCTTAGGTTATTATGTTTTATAAATAGGGTTGAGAACTTTGCCTCCACCACATCTTTCATTTTCCTAGTTTTAGTTTTACGTTGTTTAGAGAACCAAGTCAGAGTAATATCCCTTACTTTGTTCAACAGGTTGAAGTATGCAGATGATTGGTTGTAAGACTTATATCTTGGTTCTTAATCATATTTAACTTTTTGCATTTCTCTTTCTCTTATTTGTGTTATTGGATTTGATTTATCTATCTCGCCTTATCATCTATGTACAATAGATCTATTCATATTGCTAGGTTAGGCTTGTCAGAGTTGGAGAGTCTTATCGTTAGGTATCTGTTAGTTTAAACATGAGCAGCTTAAATGTTCTTCTTGTTTGACGATGATAAACACATCATTTGATGTCTTTTGTGTGTGATGAGATTTTCAGTTTTTGCTTAAGTAGCTAGGAGAATAGCTTTGATGAAAGCGGGCAAGCTAGAGACTAGCTTTGCGCCTAGCGGGGAAAGCGAGTCTCACAAAGGCAATGATGAATAAAAGAGAAGAAAAGAAATAATTCCCAGGTGAATTATGTTGAAAGCGAAGGACTAGCGTAGAGCAAAGAGAGTCGTTGGGAGCTAGTGAATCCTCTGCTTCAACATTTGAGTATATACAAGTGTAAACAAGTGAAGTGAAGTGTGTACCAGGTGGAAATCCTGCACCAGCATGTAGAGTATTCGGGCGCAGTGAAGGAAAAGACGTGAAGCTAAGGATAGGATGGATGGGTTCCTTCCTAGCTTAGGAGAAGCAACCCAAAGAGAAACACAAAAGGATCCGAAAACAAGAAGAGTGAGTACGGTTGAGTGTTTAGGGTGAGAAGCTAGTGATCTCAGGAAGAGCGGGTTGGTAAGATTTGTAGCTAGATGAAATCTACTCTTATCCAACGTTGCTTGAGGGAGTGAGTGCGTCAATACGCCTTGAGTGTTGATAAGGATAACTTGTATCGAGCTGAACTCGGATTGTATTGAGTAGGAGTGTTGAGAGTGTTGTAGTTCTCTGATTTGATATAATCTAATATAGTGATGAGTTTTATCCCGTGCTTGGTAGAAGCATAGGGTTCTCACCTTGAGGAAAATATCATTGCATACGAGCTGAACTTATTATCGGAAAATTCTATGTTCGTATTATGGCAAATCCCTTAATTCCGCATATAAAAATACTCGCTTATAGTTTGTTGTGTTTACAAAGGCGATTAGACTCACTTTAAAGTGTTTTCAACTTCCACATTTATAAAACACTTAAGCTAGTCAATCGAGCTACTCTTTCATAAGAGCTAGTCGATTTAATCTACTCTATCTAATTCAGCGGCGATTCACTCATATATGTACTCGCTGAATTCGATCCTTGTACACTATCTATCTAGCTACTTGTACATTGGGTATAAGAGTAAGTGTGACATCATTTATCATACCCATAACTAGTGTAAACCCACAATTGGTATTAGAGATCAGGTTGTTCATATGCATTGATTTATATCTTCTATATATCATCTATCTCTTTTTTGTTTTGAATCATGGTGAACATGGAAATTGCTTTTGTTATAAGACTCCTCAAGAAGATATTCAGAGAACAAGGTAGTTTCAAAACCAAAGGACAACTGGCAACGCTTTGTAACAAAGCCAATGGTGTTCTACCTCCGGATTCAAGCTCGAACTCAAGTGCAGGCTCGGTATGCTTCAATTGTCTATGTCATGGACATTCGGCCAAGGATTGCAAGAAGGCAAAGCCTCCATGTAAAAAGGTTTTATTGGGAGACGCGGAAGATAAGCCAAATTGCCTAGATACTTGTCTAATAGCTTCCGATAACTCCAAAACTGAAGAAGACTCCGAGGAAAACTCTCTAGACTTTGAGCTCCTCCATAAAGATACCCTTGTTGAGCTTTTACGTGAGTTGTCCTTGGATCATGAAGTTATTTGCGATAAGGAGAGATCCCAACAAGAAAAACTTTGTTTTTTAAGAGATTAAATAGAAGAGTTAAATAAACGATAGTCTACAAAGCCAACCTTTCATACTAAATTATGCAAGCTTGGTAATGACAATGGCTTAGCTTCTGTCAGAAGCAGTAACTCAACTATTACGGGCATGATTGATGAATTTTTAACCAAGATAGATGATCTAGATGCATCTATGGAAGCAAAAACTGTTAACTAAACAGTTTTCGTGAAAGCTAGACCAGGTTTAGGCTTCAACAATCATGATTTGTCCGGCTTAGGCCCTTCTCAATCTAGCGAGCTACATGATAAAATCATTAAGCTAGACAAGGACCTTCCCTCTTGCCGAGATGAAAACTCATATTTACAAACCAAAGTGAAAGTTCTAGAGAAGAGACCAGTCTAGGACAAACAATGGTACCACGGAGAGAAAGCGCATTGCATGTACATTAAACAAGCACAATCTCCTCCGAACACTCAACCCCTTACATGACAAGAACCATTTTGCCCTTGTAAAGGAAAATATGGTTATATTCGATATAATCATTATTGTACTTACTGCGGTAACAATGGTCACTTGAATCATGAGTGTGAGATTTAAAATTGCTTAAACAAAGGCTCTATAAGTCTGTTGAGAGTCTTTCAAAAGACAAGCCTGACCATTGCGAGTCATCTAAGACTAAGCGTGTACGTACTAGGCCCTCAAAATCCAAGCATGGACAAACTAAGGCACAACAAAAGTGACCTTCTAAAGGAAAACCCATCAGGTGCTCGATCTTAATGATGAAACCTATTATGGGCAAGATCCCAAAACTGTGAAGATGAGTGTTCTACCTTCCAGTTCTGGTGATGGTAGTCCTAACCTCCCTACAAAGCCAAAGCTTCGTTGGGTCTCTAAAGCTTGATCTTATTTTTGCAGGTTTGGAATGAAGAGTACGTTCTTAACGAGCAGACGTGGTTCGAGCAAAAGATCACTACGGTCTATATATACATAGTTTGACCAAAAGATCACTATGTAATAGCCACGTAGTTTGATCGAAAGATCACTACGTATAAGGGCTACATCAGAACTACTCTAATTCCAAGCTACAAGGAGGAGATCTCTATCTTTTTCAGGACTGAACAGAATAGGTCAAGCATGCGTAAAAGTCTTATATACTTCTCCTTCATTCTTATTTTACAGGAGCAATACATGTTTGGAGATGTTCTAGTGCTTTACTCAAAGCAATTCTCCCTCAGTGGTTTAGCTATGTATATTATTTCAGAGCGAGACTCAGATAGTTCAAGTGAATCTCTAAGGATTCAAGCGACTCTTTATTCTTATTCGATGAACTATATCCAATAAACTATATATCAATGTTTGAGAGCTTATTGTTTAGGGGTGAAGCTTACTCATGTAGCAACAGAGACCCAAATTGCTGACATCTTCACTAAAGAACTGAACAGGGTACCTTTCTTAAACCTACGGCTTCAGTTGGGCTTAATTCATATCAATTAGACCATTCGTCCACTCACTATGAGTTCCTTTTACTTGGCTACATTTATGCATATTATTTTGTCTTTAGGAACTTAGGATGAGATACGCTTTCATGATCTTTTTCTTGTTAACTTCCTATATCTGAACAAGAACTGACTAGCTTGATGAGTATATTGATGCAAACATGTTACTATCTTCTGCATCATTGCATGCTCTTCTTTACCTCTTATGAAAATGGGGATCGTCTTCTTGCCTTATTACACGCCTAAGAAATTATCCACTTATTTGTGTCCTAAAGCCGACTTTACTGTTTTGCTTCCTGATTCCCTTTATAAAATCCACAACTGGAAGTATATATTATTGTGAAAAAAAGACAGTAGCCCATTTATATGCACATGATTATTACATGCTATATCTGAGTGTGAGTGACCCCCCTATATGTGCATTATATCCCTTGTAGTTGCACTTTGATATTCATGTTAAGCTACTATATCACATCTCAAGCGTGATCGTACCTCTTCCGGTATAAGTAACTAAGCGCCAATTGATCAAGCGAGTGAAGAATGAACTACCTCGAAGCCCAGGACAACTATCAATATCAAGTTCTAATCAGGCGAGGTGAAATCTGAAGACAATACATAACAGCGATATTCCAAAATATCTTGTCCAATCTTCGCTTCACAAATATTAGCTCGAGACCGGTGCCCAGCTACTCTTTATCATATGGCACTTAGACAAGCAAAGCAACTCAAAGAAGAATTCACGTCTCTTGATAAAAGCTGGTGAACATACTAAGGAAGAAGGTGATTTGAGTTGATACTCTTAATTGCTTTCTGAATATTCTCTGCGTGACTATTTGATAGATTCGTTAGGATTCAAGGTACAAAAAGGTGTGAAGATTATTATATATATTTATAGTATGACTTTGATTGATTTTAGTGACTTAAGTGCTTCATGGTTACAGTATCGCTTACTTGCTCTTTGAATGATTATGCATGTTATCTGGGTTAAGCGTGACTGATGCGATCCAGGCTTGCAATCACTCGATTCGAGGCGAATGTAATACGACCTCGTCCATGGAGTCCTACTTGGACGAATACTTAGTGTATATAGTTATTAAGTATTCTATTATTAATTCACATTCTCATGTTTTATGCATTTTTGTTTTGGGAGTGTGTTTCTCTTATGCTTAAGAGGACCGACCCATTAGTTAGAATAGGCCCAAGCCCACTAGGGTTTTGAAAGGTTTCATTTGGATATATATAGCCTTTTTGTATCCTCTTAGAAACAACGTTGAATTTGAGAGCTAAGCTTGTGTTTAAACACCCTTAGCTTCGGCGTCAAACCCGGTTCGGGCTTGCACCTTCACGAGCCATTTATCTATTTCCCTCACTCATCCAACTAAACACAATCGACGACTAGGTGAACATGCTCGATCTAGATCTGCGCACGAGACGAGTCGACCCGAGTCGATTTCGTATCAACTGATATCAGAGAGCCAACCGATCGAGCCACCTAAGTCATGTCCATAGGCCACACCAACGGGGCTTGCCTACCGCTCCAACTCGATTCATTACCATAACTTTCCATCATCCTCGTCAGCACGCATCATCTTCATCACGATCCACATCTACTTACATTTATCCCGTTTCTGGGCTGAGACACCTTGGGAGAATGGACATAACGTCCTTTTCTTTTAGTATTTCGATCTGAACATTTGAGGGAGAAAACTATATTGGTATATTGAACTCCTCGAATTGGAATCTCTGCATTTGGAGTTGTGAGTAGAGAGAACAGAATTTTCCAAGACGGGCCAACATTCAGGAATCTAGTGACGAGAGTTGCCGGCTCCATTCGCCTTAAACGTCGGTGAAGGAGGCGAACACAATCATCTTCGACAACCATCACTTCTTTCAAGTTTTCTATGACCTTTGAGATGCTTCTGTGTGGTTACAGTTGAAGAGGAAGAGCCCAAACCTTTAGTTACAAAAGAGAAAGACGAAGAGCCAAAACCTTTGGAGTTACCAGCAAGAATACAAAAGGTTAAGCGTTTCAATATTTAATCTAGCATTGAATGAAGAAAACAATAACTCTTGTTTTCATTAGAGAGGAAATTTATGATACATATTTCTTGATCCGCATTTAGTACACCCGATCCATGTCCTATCGGTATAGGCGCATTCCACGTTCCAACCCGGACTGGATCCGACTGCCTTCTTATATTTTATATGATGAGGTTCTACCCAGAACAGATGTTCGTCGTCAACGGTTCGCTGGGTATGATGATATCGACGTGTTCATTGACTAGACCGAGCATATGGCGTTTTACTTTAGCCGTCGTGATTACGACGAGTTCAAGCAATTAGAGGTGGCCATTCTTTGCCTCACGGGTTGTGCTCGAGACTGTTGGTATCACTTTGATGATGATAGGTGGTACCGGCGCCTACCGCTTATTGAGACTTGGGGTCAGTTGTGTTTGCCATGACTGAGAAATATGCTCCTCAGATTGATGAAAATCATTTTACAAATCAAATCTATCGATGGTCAAGACCACAACAGTTCATCCACACGGAGTCACCCATAGTGAGTACCTCATGCCCTCTTGGACGTGTCCCTCAACGTACATCTGTTTGCTCTTCTCAGCGATCTTCTAAGCTCACCACATCTCACATTAGTGTACCTCTTCCTTATGATTTGGTACCGAATTCTGTGATCTCGTCATCCAATGTTAATGTTCATGTTACCTCCACTGAGCCGACTTATGATGTGATCGAGAGTTCAATCCCTCCAGCCCTGCCCATGTTTCATGAAGATGCAACGGAGATTTCTAGCACACTGACGCAGTCATTGCTTGAATCACCTCCTATCTTTGATTAGTATTCCCGATGATGAGTTAATATACGTTCCCATGCTGATGGAGAGTGACTCATCCGGTGTAAGCGAAGGTATAGACATTCCAGTACTAGTTTCTATGGCTTGGCAAGAACCTGAAGGGGGTCTTCAGTTCAACCATATGAGGTGACAGTCATTGTTGTAGAAGTGGGCAAGCAAGAAGAGAAAATCACTCTAGCACCACAACCTTCCATATTACACTTTGTGGTGCCTAGGATGGGTCTTGTTCCTTACATAGAGTCCATGCTATCTTCGACGTCTTCACACTTGATCTACCTTACTCCTACTAGTTCAAAGCGGGGACGCTTTGATTCTAAGGGATGGAGAATGATGCGATACAGGCTTGCAATCACTCGATTCGAGGCGAATGTAATACGACCTCGTCCATGGCGTCCTCCATGAATGAATGCTTAGTGTATATAGTTATTAAGTAATTCTATTTTTAATTCGCATTCTCATATTTTATTCATTTTTTGTTTTGGGTGTGTGTTTCTCTTATGCTTAAAAGGACCGAACCATTAGTTAAAATAGGCCCAAGCCCACTAGGATTTTGAAAGGTTTCATTTGGATAAATATAGCCTTCTTGTATCCTCTTAGAAACAACGTTGAATTTCAGAGCTAAGCTTGTGTTTAAACACCCTTAGCTTCAACGTCAAACCCGGTTCGGGCTCACACCTCCACGAGCCATTTATCTATTTCCCTCACGCATCCAACTAAACACAATCAAACGATGACTAGGTGAACGTGGTCGATCTAGATCCACGCACGAGACGAGTCGACCCGAGTCGATTTCGTATCAGTGACTGAGTAGCTCACTTTTAGTTCCCTCTGATTAATTATCTATGCCTTTTCGATGCTGCCAAAACGGGAAGAAAAATGGTTTGGCAGTTGAAGAATTGAGGTAGAATACTCTTTTCGTCGTCAACAATTGAAAAGAATTTAGATCAGCTTGGTCTAAGGGGAAATATAGGTATACTTGCTAAGTTCCTTTAACAAGACTTTGAGCAGATTTGGTAAATCTATTAAGTAGCAGTTTAAGCTTCATTTCATATCTTAAGCTTAACTGAGTACATTTTGAAATTAATGTGCTTACATTGTTTAAGTGTTTTTCATCATCAAAAAGGGGAAATTGTTAGTTTAAAAGTTTCGCTTGTTTTGATGATGATAAACACAACATTTGATGTCTTTTGTGTGTGATGAGATTTCCAGGAATAGCTTAAGTAGCTAGGAGAATAGCTTTGATGCAAGCGGGCAAGCTAGAGACTAGCTTTGTGCCTACCAGGGAAAGCGAGTCTCGCAAAGGCAACGATGAATAAAAGAGAAGAAAAGAAATAATTCCCAGGTGAAGTATGTTGATGGAGAAGGACTAGCATAGATCGAAGAGAGTCGTTGCGAGCTAGTAAATCCTATGCTTAAACATCTGAGTATATAAAAGTGTGTTCAAGTGAAGTGAAGTGTGTCCCAAGTTGAAATCATGCACCAGCATGTAGAGTATTCGGGCGCAGTGAAGGGAAAGACATGAACCTAAGGATATGATGGATGGGTTCCTGTCTATGGATAGTGAGGAGCGTGGATCGCCAAGCTGGGTGAATAGGAAGTGCGAGAAATCGTGTGGAGAGGATTGCCAGCGTGGAAAAGGTTGTTGCTCAAGAAAAGAAGAAACGCGTGTGTAATCTGTTCGAGCTACTTAGTGGAGTAGTCACATGGATTGCCAACATGTCAATTTTTTTGCACTATTGTGTAATTTTTCCTTTCTTGGAGAATTAGTTAGGAATTATATAAATAAGTGCAATAGGTGAATTGTTAGTACACGAAATTGAGAACCTCATAGTTGAGAGAAAAGTCTAGCAAGCTTAGGAGAAGCAGCACAGAGAGAAGCACAAAAGGATCTCAAAACTAGGAGAGTGCGTACGGTTGAGTGTTTAGGGTATGCAGCTAGTGATCTCAAGAAGAGCGAGTTGGTAAGAGTTGTAGCTAGAGGAAAGATACTCTTATCCAATGTCGTTTGACGGAGTGAGTGCGTCAACACACCTTGAGAGAAGAGAAGGATATATAACGTGTATCGAGTTGAACTCGGATTGTATTGAGTAAGAGAGTTGCGAGTGTTGTAATTATCTGATTCGATATAATCTAATATAGTACTGAGTTTTATCCTGGGCTTGATAGAAGCCTAGGGTTCTCACCTTGGAAAAAATATCTTTGCATTTGAGCTGAACTGACTATCTAACAATTCTAAGTTCGCATTGTGGCAAATCACTTAATTCCGCATATAAAACATATTCACTTATAGCTTGCTGTGTTTATAAAGGGGTTTAGACTCGCATTAAAGTGTTTTTACCTTCCGCATTTATAAAACATTTAAGCTATTCAATCCATCCTTGTACACTAGCTTTCTAACTACTTGTACATTGGGTATAAGAGTAAGTGTGGAATCATTTATCATACCCATAGTTAGTGTAAATCCACAGTAGCAAATCAATCCATGACCTAGTTGGGATTGTTATTGTAGGGAGAGTTGATTATGTGTTAAATATCGACCTTGAGTCAGTGGTACTGCATGCACCTATCTATTCCTGGGTTCATTGCTGCTTGATTATTAAATCTTTATAGTTTCAGGGTTGTAATTGAGTAAGGGTTATTAGGACTAGTTGTACTCTTAATTACATAAAAACAGGGACTAGTAGAACCATAATGCATGAATTATAAGATGAACCCGATAGTCATTAGAAGTCAATTATCAACCAATCATTCCATTGTGTGAATACTTGTTGAATAAAGTGTTTTTCATAATTACATTTACAATCTTTGTCAGTTTAGTTGCAATCAATCATTTCCCCCTTTTCTTTACTTTTAGTGGATCATATTTAATACACAAGAATCGAATACATGACTCCCTATGAGATTCGACCCTTTCTTGCCACTTTACTAAGGTAGAGTAGTTAGTTAGGAAATTTACTTTGATAGAGCACAACGGCCATTTTGGCCCCGTCACGCCCGCGGCCGATACTTTAAGAAATCTAGAGGGTGGGAGGGACTTCATGTACGCAAATTGAGCGAGAGATTTAAGAGCTTACCAAAACTGCACCCTCGTAGTGCGAAAGACACGGCCTGCAAAAAAAGAAAGACACGCCCCACGCTTATGCCTACGTAAAGTCACAAAAAACAAGCGATAAAGTTTTTGTTAATCCAGAAAAGCTCGCCAAGGACGCGACCAACACCACTCTTGCCGTGCCCCGTTCCTGCACTTCTGAGAAATCCCACGAGCTTAGAGATAAGAATCTCTCCAAGGAGGAGAGTTTTGTCATGGCTGCGACCCGTGCCAATAAAGACGCGCCCCGCGTTGACGAATCCAAAACGAATACACCGTGTACTTTTTTCTCCATCAAAAGCACGATTGAAACACAACTCCACAATACAGGAAAGAGGGAAATCAGAATTTTAAGTGGAGAGGAGCCAAAAAGGAGCACAACATTGACTGAGAAGATATACAGAGAACACTTCCAAACAAGTGTGAGGACCCCAGTACATTTTTTATCACTTGTACTATTGATTCAAAGTTTTTAGATGCAATAATGTTAGACTTAGATGCTTCTATAAATGTCATTCTTGCATCATTGTATGACTCTATGAGCCTACCACCGTTATTAAGAACAAATTTCGACTTCACCTTGCAGATGGTAATATGGTAGTTCGCTGGGTGAAATCAAAGATGTACTTGTTAAGGTGAAAAGAGTCATCTTCCCTGTTGATTTCTATATATTATATATCCCTATCGATTTATGTTCTCCGGTAATATTAGGTAAATTCTTTACGAGAACCGCTAGTATGATCATTAATGTTAAGGATGAAAGAGTGACTGTAGAGATCGACGGGGATAGGGTTGGGATTTATGTTTGTGCCCCCCTGTTGATCGCAATTTCTTGTACGCGGTCACTACGTCTTTTCTTAGTCCTTCAGGAAGGATGTATACAGGTACGAGGCGCCCTATAGTTAGGAATCAGATAATGAGCATGATGACATGTCTGAGTTTTATTGTGAGTCGGATGAAACCAATATGACTTTAAGTGAGAAATAGGTTGAGATTATGGATGGATATTCTTATTAGAAAAGAGCCATATGATTATGATTTGATAGAGTCTAGTGATAAGCATGACTATATTAATATTGATAATGAGCATAATTACATAAAACCTATAGATCAGTATTACCGTGTAGATGATGAGACTGGTTATACAGCCAGTGAATAGGAGGCCAACGAAATAGCTTCCCCTTTTAGTATATTTAGTGATCATGTTGAGCCAAAATAAGGAAGATCATATGAGTGAGGATGACAGGGACGATCCTGATTGTATCTATCACCCCCCTCCTCAGTTGATTATAATTTAGATGACATGGGTATTTATTATTATTACTGTCTTGAGAACAAAAATGGAATAACAACCAATAAAAAACATGCCAAAAATTTTGTTGACTATATTGGGTACACGAGGATAGAGACCAGTAGTGACTACCATAGTCAATTGAATAAAAGAGATAATAATTGGATGAATGACGATGACTTGCTTGATGATTTGGGAAGTGACCCCACACTACTTACCAGAGACGGCAAGTAGTCGGTTGTTGTTGATGACTTACATGACAAAGAAGGAGAAAAGCATCGCCAAAACCACCTAAGTGTGGGGAAGCCAATTTCAAGGAAGAGGAAGAGGAGCCAGATGGCCTAAGTCTTGAGACTTTCTAGAGAAGGTTCGGGAGAAGACGATGAATGGGACAAAGGATAAGGCGAGGTACAAGTGAGTATGGCCCACTAGGATAATTGAGAGCTAGAGTTTTACGTCGAGCCATTGACTTTAATCAAAGAGCTGATTGTGAGGCAATCCAAAGACCTTTTTATGATTTCTAGAAAAGTTTAGCCAGATTACCTTAGTACAAACAGAATAGTTACAATAGTTCATTTATCTTGATTGTTTTGGGGTATGGACTAACTTCCATGTACAAAGAAGACGTTCCAAGCCCCCCAAGGTCAAGCCACCGTCCCTGTGGTGGTAGATATATACACTAAACCTTTCAAGAGAGAAAAGGAAAGAAAGAAAAATTCAAAAAATTCAAAATATAACAAAAAGAAAAAAAGAAAAAGTGAGAAGAGTGAAATGCTAAAAATAGAATGGAAAAGGCCATGAAATAAGAAAAGCTATTAAAGATGCATGGAGGCACAAAACCCTATTTGTCCATTTCTCAATCACTTCACTATCTTCTGCTTATTTCCACATCTAACGTCATTGTCTTCATTGGGTAACACCATTTCTAGCACCAACAATGTCCCACTATCTTTCATTTCCATGTTGCCTGACTTTAGGTTACACAACCTTTGTTTGGGTGTCACACCATCATCCACTATTTATCATAGTTCGAGTAGAGCAAAGACTTTCAGACTGAGCACGTATAGTGTGTTCCTTGATTATTGGAAACGGTTTATCCATAGAATCTTAGCCATGACCTGTGTCTTTCATGTCATTCCCCACGCCCATTCTCATCACGACCCGCGTTCATTCTTGTTGCAACCAGCGCCCACCTCCCTAGTTCCTCAGTCAATTTAGTTTAATTTTTTCAACAAAGTTCTTCAGCTCTTGGTTTGTTTCCGCTTATTCCTCTTTATTTTAGATGTTTTATTTATATTTCTCTTTACTTTCTTTGGTTTCTAATATCTACATTGAGGACAATGCAGAAATTAAGTATGGGGAAAGAGATAGTTCATCGTTGTATATCTTCACTAGTTTTTCTAGTTTTGTTAAGTCAATTTTGAATTCATAATTAGGACTATCTTTGTTACAATTTTCTTTTTTTTAGTATGTAAATATCACATTTGATTAGAAAAAAAATGAAAGAAAACACAAAAAGAAAGGAAATCAAAATCCTAGGGTGTTTCAAAAACGCTTCAGGGCGATTCATGTAATAAGCAGGTGACCTGGACTGGTATGGGCTGGTGCAATATGAGGTTATGATAGATGTGAGACTATGTGATCCTATAAGAAGAGGAGTAATATAGAGAGTTCGGGATTAGCTGCTTATGAGATAAAGAGAGGTTTGGATTTGATCTTATTGTCTATTCACATCTATCTCAGTTTGACTTCGCCTAGAGATATATGATGACTAGTTGTTGGAGATTGTAAAGTCATTTTTGTTCGTACTTTCTGAGACCTTTTGCGCTATATTGAGAGAGTGGAGTTCTTTCTTACTCGGGACGAGTAAATGTCTAAGTATGAGGATTTGATGTGAGTCCATCACAATGGTTCAATTTACAAGATTTAGCACACATTCAGAGGAGTTATGAGCTATATTAGAAGAGTTGTGATTACCCGAGCAAAAGATGAACATATTAAGTATTAAAGGATTTTTACACACATTTATAGGAGTATAGAGTTAATATATCACTGGAGATACAAAATGGAGGTCTTCCACACATATCAAGTAGAAGTGCAACTGCCATCAGCAAAGATTCGACAGAGTGGTGGCCGCAACCCGTGCCTTTTGTGTCGCACCCCATACACAGCGGCCCAGACCAGATTCATTCTTTTTCCACGTACTAGATCATTCTGTTGCAAATGATAAGAGGGATCTTACCAGCCTCAACCACCATGACCCACGCCTTATACACCGCGCCCCGCATCCAAAGATGATAGAAGATTCGTCCGAGTATCTCTGATTCACCTTTGAAGATATACTCGACTAGCTATTATTTTATAGTTTATTAGTAGATTTAGTTCGTATTCTTAGACTTCATATCTTTATTTACTTGGTATAAATTAGGTAAAAAGAGTATCCTATATAAGGAGTCTTTATCCCTATGAGCCAAGGGTTAGCAACTTAGTTATTTCATAGAGTTAGGATAAGGAGCTAAGCTCCAAACATTGTTTCCCTTTACTGCTGAACTTTATATTGAAGTTTTGATTTTGTGAGTGTTCTTCTATCTATATTGATTCCTTATTGTGTTGATGTTTTCCTTTTTTATTATCATCTAATTGCTTTGTTTGATTGATTAGATTCACAACCTAGACATTCAGGATTACTTGCATATTATCATCACAGGAAAACCCTTTATTTGTATTTAGACTGGTTGCGGGCATAAGTAAAGGAGGAAGTTTTACACATAGTAGACACACCTTTTGCGCTCATCTTAGTTGTTGATATTTGTAGATGTCGATGTTGCTTAGATCGTATCAAAGACTAAGATTTGGAGACGCTTGTGTTGTGGATCGTCTTAACTATGCCTTTCTTGAGTATCAAACATGTTCTACGTGGTTCTGGTTTGTGAATGTAGAATGTGGATGTATCTTTAGTTGATAGGAAAACATATGAATTGATATATATAGTTGACAGAGAACATGATATACTAATCCAAGTTGGATATATAAATGGATGAGTAAAGAGGAACAATAAATAACCAATTGAAAGAATATTAAAAACTCAACCTTTGCTTATTAATTAAATAAATCCTATTCTCTGCGGGATCGACTCCTTACTTTAACTAGCTAATCATAAATCAAGACCAAAATCCTTGTAATTGATTATGTTTTAACTGGGTTGTTATTTATGATAAGAATTGGTTGTTATTTATGATAATAGCGGTTTAAAAACATAAATAATGGAAGTTTGAATTTCAACAGTGGGAGTTCGATTTGTGGGTTCACACTCTCGTTTAAAAACAACACTTCATTCTCCACTTCACTTCACCGATTTCTAGATCAAGAAAAGAAAGAAGAAGAACCGAGTAAGCCTTTTTTTTTGATAAAGTGCTTGATTATAGATTAAGAAGTCTTGGTATGCCTAAGTCTAAGCATTCAAATCCTTTTGAAAGAAAGGTAGTGAGTTTCCTCCTAGATAAGTAAATAACTATGTTCTGCTTTGTAGATTGATTATTCTACATTCTAGAGAACATAACTCTATAAGCCTTGTTTTTTGGATTTGGAACATGTCAGTTCCTACAATCAGTATCATAGCTTGGCTCTAGATTGTGTTATGATTTCTACATATATGTCCAGGATGTCTTACTCCAAAGAATTCTCTCTTGGAATCTCCACTACCAAACCATATTTGAGAAAGGCTAGGAAAGAAGATTGGTGGCAGAGGAACATGGAAAGCTACATCTCCATAAACGATTATCAATGATGCAAAATCATCTTAAATGTGAATGGAATTGTTGATCTCACCAAAGACAAAGTTGAATGGTCCCTAGCTGACTACACCGTGATGGAAAAGAACACCAAAGCTATAAAATACATCCTCAATGGTCCAGGGAGAGAAGAAATGGATATTGTCTTGCATATTGACAATACTAAGGATATGTGAACGAAACTTAGAGAAATGCATGACGGAAGCGATGAACTCAAAGCGAGTTGCAAGTTCAAACTTCAAAGTGAGTATCAATCCTTCAAAATGACTGAAAACGAATCTATCTCTAAGTACTACTATAGGTTTCGAAGAGTGGTGTCAAAACTCACAAATTCTAAATTCACCTTGGATAAGGGATAAAAGACTCTTGTCATCGCCAGTGGACTGTACGAAGTTGTCCCTCATCAAAGGAACCCCAGGGAACACCCTTTAAACCATTGTTATTTCTCTTCCTCAGATTATTGGCAAGCTTGTTGTCGATGAAACAAAACTTAAGAAGGCAACCTCACAAAAGAAGTTGAGAAAGGTGTTTCCCTCAAGATCGAGGCTGGAATTTCCAAAGCCTTCTCATGGCTTGAAACGGAAGAGGAGATTGTTGATGATAAAGAGGATAAATACAATATGACTGCTCTCATTTCATTAAGAGAAAGCTCAGCAAAACATTAGAAGAGAGACCTCAAGTACTATATTTTATATCAATGAAAAGAGAAGGGGCATTTAGCAAGGAGCAACCCAAATGACTCTCACAAGGAAAATCAAGAGAACAATTTATCTCAAGAAAACACAATCTCTAGAGGAAGGTTTCAAAAGAAAAATGAACTTCTTACCGTTTGGGGTTCCGAATATGATGAAGGAGTTGATCCAAACGAATGATCCCAATGTAGTTGTGTCATGGTAAGAGACTTGTATACTGGTTCTACAACTTCTGAGGTAGCTTCTAATGATCTCATTACCTCCTTAAATGATTGTGATAAAACTCAGTTGATAAAAATCATTAAGGAACTAGGGAAGAAAATTGGGAACTTCAAGAAATTTGACTGAATTTGAAGATGAAATTTCTTGTTTGACTATTGAAAATGCTCATTAGAGCGAACAAAATGAAACATTAGAACCGACTCTTTTTACTCTAAGATAACTATACTTGAAAAGGAAGAAATGCATGCTAATTCCCGTAAGTTATGTTGTGATTTGTAAGGATAAGAGGTCTATTAATGATATCGAGTCTAAATTTCCATGGAACATGCTTGAAAATACCATGTTTAAGATACATGATCTATCTTACACTATTGAAATTGTTATTGTCAAACAACGATATGGTCTTGGATATCATGTTTCATCTAAGGTAGGTACAGAAGAACAGGCTAAGCACGAAAAAAATTCTTGTGAAATTGGCTACCAAAATGAAAGTTTGATCTTAGCATTTCAAACTGAAAAAGATATAACTCAATTCTTTATGAAAAGATACGAGTTCTTGAAAAGGGTCCTCAACAAAACTCTAAAGGTTTTTTTATACATTTTTCTCCAAAGAGCTCAAGCAAAAGAAGAAGATGGTTGATGGAGAACATGCTTGATAGGAGCTTATTATATGGTGTTAACTAGCGACTATTAGATTAGGAATAGTGGTGTTTAGGTGCTTAACGAGTGATATTCTCGGAATCTAGGTTGGAGTTTACTTATGGCTAAGCGGGATGCTCGTAAGCGGTATTTGAGTGGTTTTATCATGGAGATCCCGGTTGTGCTCACTTTTAGTGCATTCAGGATGGAGCTAGAGGAAGTATACCACACCTACACCCAAGGAGAAGCCAAGAGGCGAAGCCGAGCTGCCTCAATGCTTGTAGAAGACCGAAGACCATCTCAGGAGAAGCTATCACAACCGAGATGGAGTATCACGACCGAGATTCAGCCTCAGTTGAAGCTGTCACGACCGAGACAACAATGTCGCGATCACGACTTAGCCTCAGTTGACATGTCATGATCACGACTCCCTATCACGATCGCTAACGGCCACGAACCTGAGAACTGGAGAAATGTCACGATCGTGACTCTCATGTCACGATCGTGACGCGGACACGGACGGGCCTTAAATGAAGATTTGATCCGATATTTTATTTTATTTCTCCACATCTTTTTAGTTATTTGTATTTATTTTATTTCCCTTTTATTAGAGACTATATAAGCCTTAGGAAATTAGGTTAGAACAATCTTTCATTCATTATTATTTTGCCACATTCATTTAGAGAGAACTTAGCACCAGCCAAGAAGAAAGCTTCCACCTTTATCATCCTCCCTGGTTTGTTTTCCCATCATTCATCCATATTCTTCAATGCTTTCGATGGCTATGTCTGGCTAAGTTCTCTATAGTTCACTCTTAAGGATGAAGCCTTTGTTTTAGGTTTTGTTGTGAGAATTCTTATGTTTATTTTTTAAAGTTAATTTCAAGATTGTTTTATGATCTCTTGTGCTTTATTGATTATTGATTGTTATTGATTTTATCTAGGTTGCAAACTAGGTTAATTATTATCCATCATATTGCTAGGCTTGATAATTCGATTTGAAAAGTCTTGTCTTTTAGGTAGCGAGCAGAATTTGCATAGACTATTTGCGAGTGCTTATTTTGTAGAGATTATAAACCTGTGTCGAGTATCGGCGATTTGCCAATTGTATTGCATATGCCTACTTATCTTTGATCTTTATGTTGTTGTGCTTTTGAACCTTGGGATTTCCTTGGTTATTGCTTACAATAAGGGTTTCTAGGACTATTTGGACTAGTTGCTATTTACGAACAAAGAGTAGGACAACCAAATTAACCAATTCAGAATATAAATTAATAGAATTTGATGATCAACATTCCAATTAAATAATGCGCTGATGCTAGAAAGAGTGAGCTCCATAATCATAATTGTTACAACCCAACCTACATTGCTTTTACTTTTACTTTTTCTTAGTTACTATAGTTATACACAAAACCTCCCATTGTTACTACTAGGTAGCATCATAAGAAATAAACTAACGTTCTGACTCTCTTGGGATTCGACCCCTACTTACCGCTTTACTAGTGGATTTGTTAAGTTGGGTATCTTTAATAGGCACAACGACCATTAGTCGCCCATCACTGCTCATACCATGTATGTGAACCAAGCTCGGGGAATGAAGAAAAAGGAATTCAATCCACATTAGATTAAGAATCAACAACCACATGAAAAGGGAAAGTATGGACAAGTTATGTACAACCATTTATGCTAGAACTGCGGTCAAAATACACATATTATTCATGAATGCCAGAAAAGAAGGAACTTGAATTTTCTAATATGAAGAAATCTATTGATTTGTTAAATAATATTGTTCCTAACACAAATTATATGTAGAAAAAGGATTATAGAACTCAACTACTGGCATACCCAGAAAAGCCAAGCTTGACTGAGTTCAAAAAGCTAAGTTCTTTTGTACAAGTTGAAGTGAAGAAAAAATATATATGGTACTTCAGTAGTGGGTGCTCATGTCACATGATTGAAAACAAGAAAATGATATTTTCACTTCAACATATTTAGGGAGGAAACATTTACTTTGGAGATAGGATCACATTAACTATCATAGGGATAAAAAACGTTCACATAAATGACCATGTAAAGGTATGTAATGTTAACCTTGTGTATTCATTAGGCTTTAAGTTGCTCAGTGTTTCTTAGTTGTATGATCAAGGAAACAGTGAGATTATATTCACCACAAGTGATTGTAAGGTGATAAACAATGAGGTTAGATTCCTCATTTACTCTAGAAGAAAGACTATGTCTCTCATCCATGAATGATGATTCTACTTTGTGGAATCAAAAGCTATGTCATGTTAGGATGGATCTCATTCACAAGTTACATTCAAAGGAACTAGTTAAAGGACTCCCATAGATAAATAGAGAGATTAGAAGTTTGTTCTAACTGGGTAATTGGAAAACATGTAAGAAACTCCTTCAAGTCAAAGAATAAGGTAAGTATATCTAAACCCCTTTAATTGATTCACATGGATTTGTGTGGTCTAAGGAGTGTAAAAATAATGGGTGGAATCAAGTACATATTTGTTCTTGTGGACAACTATTTTGTAAAACCCCATGTTTGTAATCCATATAAAGATTAGATTGCTACTCATGTTAACAAGAGATCTTTCCTTTTCATGATTCAAGTGAGAAAATGAAGTCAAAATTTAAGCGTGTTGGGGTGGGAGTAGTCCTGGGATGGGTGACCTCTTCGGAAGTTTCCACGTTGGCATGGAGATAGTGTTTCTTCACTTGTCCCTCGTCCTCTTGATAGATACTATACGCGTTTATGATGAATATATAGGAATATATTTAGCACTATTTTAGTATGATATTGAGCTATATTGACACACTTTTGGATCACTTCATATGTTTGTCCAACTATGTTGATATTGATTAGTGAAGATTAACATATATAAGAAGACATTAGAGATTAAAGACAACGAAGAGCTAAAGAGAAAGATCAAATGATGAAGCCAAAAGACCCGAAGGCTGATCAAAATGCACCGACCACCCATCCATGACGTCCGCCTTTTATGTCTTTTCAAAATACATGCACCCTCCATGTAGGATTCAAGATATTTCATTGATTTTAGATTTACTTCCGGGTGTTTTTTTACTTGTTTTGAGTCTTTCTTTTTAGAAGACTTTTTTATTAAGTATTGTTTTATTTTAGGAAAGTTGAGAAGGATTGAATGTTGTATATTAGGTCTCTTTAACATATGTGTCATAATTCATACTTACATCATCAAGAACACTAGACTCTATTCCCAAATTTTGTTTTCTGCAATTGTTATGAAAAAACTAATTTGCCAATTTTAGTAAAGTAAGTTACATTTTCACTGAGCTATTCTTGTAAGTTTTTCTACCCTTTATCTATTGCAATTGGTTATTTTCTTGTGTTTTGTGCTCAACTGATATATGATTTATTTGGTTAAATTCTATACTGGTCATCTAGGGTTTGGTTGAATTTATCTTTTTCTATGGTAGATGGTATCTGGTTATGCAATTCTATTCGTTTGAAGCAAGCACGTCGTGCTAGTATCCGGTTGTGCTAGTATATCGTGTAGAGGCTTGAATATGGAATGACTTAGAATCTAGTTGTGCTTTCTTACCACCATATCTTGCATATTTCTTGCTTATTGTTTCTATTAGTTTAAACATTTGATGATTTTGTGGTTAATAAATAGACAAGATTTGAATTATCTGCTTGTGATTCTAATTACTCTTGAATAGGAATAGGAATACTATTGCATGTAAAACGTAGATACTTTAGGATTACTATAATCAACAATATTGTTGAATACTTTTACGAACTTTACTAAGTTCCTTCCGTCTATTGATAATCCATATTCTCTTTTTTTCACGTTAGTAATAGAATCAAACTTACCTCTTTGTTACTTTTGATCCTCGCATTTGAATGCATAATCGCATCATAAGAATAATTTCTCCCTGTGTAATCAACATGTACTTTTCCTGAACTACTTTTATTAGTTATTTATGATTGTGTGCATTTCTCTGATTTTTATATCTTTTTTTTCATAACAATGTTCTGAGGTGCCATATGCCGTCTCAGACACCGTTTTTAAAACACATGTCATCAAAATTTGCTAGGTGTTCAGAAGCAGGCTTGATGATTCTGGTTCCCTGTCTAGAAACAAGGCTCTTCTTGTGGCTCAAGGATATAATCAACATGAAGGTATTGACTAGATGAAACTTTTTCTCTTGTTGCTCGCTTCGATGCCATCAGACTTCTCATTGCCTATGCATTTCAAGATGTTTCAAATGTATGTGAAGATTGCCTTCCTAAATGGAAGATTAATGAGGAGGTCTGTGTGAATAAACCTTCGGGTATTTAGAATGCCTCAAATCCAAACCAGGTCTATAGACTAAGGCACTCTATGGACTCAAACATGCTCCAAGAGCATGGTATGAATGTCTTGCATATTTTCTTCTCAAGAATGGTTACAAGCAAGGAATCATAGATAAAATGTTGTTCCTTCTGAAGAAACAAGGAGGTATATGTGGGTGAATTATCTTTGGTTGTACTAACTTGTTCCTTGTATGATTGGTTCTGTAATGTATCTAATGACAAGTAGGCTAGACATTGTGTTCTCTGTATGTCTTTGTGCTAGGTTTCAATCTGATCTCAGAAAATTACACCTTGCTTTTGTCAAAAGGATCTTTCGCTATCTCAAGGAACCAAAGATTTCCCCATGAGCCTCCTCGGGTTCACTGATACAGACTATGCATGATTCCTTGTTGATAGAAAGAGCACATACAAGAAAGCGCGGTTCCTTGGTGAGACTTTGCTAGAGTTGATTAATTGTTTGGGCAGATTAGTGGATTGCCACTATGACGGTGGATGTGGTCCGTGGAAGGCTTTGCCCTAAGGTATGGTACGGTATTTATCTTCTAGGATATCATTTATATATTTTATCTTATCGTACTTAGAGTTTTATATAAGGAGTCTTGAGATTGAGAATTACTTATAATCCATATTCAGTAATAAAAAAAACTATAAGAACAAGTTACTATAAATCTCTTTCTTTTCTAAATATGCAATTGCTTACATTCACAATAACTCAACTACAGTGGGTATAGAATTATGAATCCACTTGTTAAGTTGGCAAGTACCTGTGTTGTTCGCTGTACCTGTTGGCCTCTAATGTTAAGCCTGTCTGGAACCTGGTTTTGCCTATGAAGTTCATACATCTTCTATATGTGTAGGAAGTTGAATATATTGTCCTCTATATGATGGATTTTTTGAAGCTTGCTTTTTCTTGCTTGCTAGACTGCCCCTCTTTGTTGTTTTCATTCATCAAGTTGATAATGAAATTGCATTTCTCATAGTTATACTCGTCTGACCTTTTGAAATGACACTTAACTGTCCGATTTGTTTCACAACAGATGCAAGCAGCTTTTTGGTGCAGCTGCTGCCTGATGTTTGAGGATCAATTGCATCCCATCCGCCCCCAACTCAAATATGATCTATGGTATTTGATGACTACTTGTGGATCACATTACTTAATCTGTTTAAATGTCTGCTTATTAAGAGTTCCCTTGTTCCTTCACATGTGGCTAGTACAAAATTAGTGAAGTATATTTGCAATGGTTAAGACTTTTTTTTTATGTGACTATTTTTCCTTATATTTTCCTCGTTTCTAAATAAAGCAAGCTTTAAATGGTGTTTCCTTTTAATATCCGTTCATAGAGCTTGTGTGATGTTTACTTCAAGCTGCCTTCATGTTAGTCAATAGGGTAAAGCATATACATTTTTCTCGTAATCCAGCTTAAGATTTTCTGTAACTGTAGAAGTTATATTACATCTTATGTCTTGTAGACCCAGTTTTGATTTTATTCATAAAATTCTAAATAATAATTAAAAATAATCAGACCCAAACATTTTGTACAAGGGAATTGGACCCAAACCTCTACGAGCATGACCATCACTTTTTAGTTTTAACCACCATTATGCAGAGTGTTATTTTTGGATGACAGCGGGACGGGGATTCCCCAATCCCTGTGGGGAATACCTGCTATGGAAAAAGGAAATGGTATTTTTGGAAAATTTAACGGGGATGGAGATAGAGATATGGGGATTTTTTGGGAAATTAATGGAGATACGGATCAAGGTCCCCTCCCCGTTGCCCCGCCCATTCCCGCACCCGATGGGGATACTCGCAGGATTCCCCGAAAAATAACACTTTTTTAAAATTTGTATAAGTACATAATGACTTTTTATATTATTTTAGTGGTAGAATCTTATTTCTTTCTAAGATGATATTTCTAAAAATTTTAGTCTACATAGATTATACCTTAATGAAATTTATATATATCAAAATATTTTAACTTATATGTATGATAAACGAGGATGGGGATCCTCGTCCCCGTCACTGTCCCCATCCCCTTCGGGGACGGGGATAGAGATTGATTTTGATACCCGAAGGGATGAGAACGAGGATGGTTCTTGATTTCGGAAAGGGGATGGGGAGTTCCCTCCCCGCCCCGTCGCCATCCCTAGTACCTCGTCGCCATCCCTAGTACTGCTACTTGTATATCAATATTATGTGTCAGCTTAATTTACGGTCTATGGACCCTTATCAATTTGAATGACAAATTAAATAAATTTAATGTTTTGAAAAACTTTGATGCAATAAACTCTATAAAAGAAAATTATATTATAAATGTCATTATAAATTTAAAGTACCAAACACAATTATAATGAATAAGGTACTTATACGATAAAAAGTCATTATCGACTATGTAAAACAATAACTACTCCCTCCTTTTCTATTTGTTTTTCTTATTTCAATAGTATTTATTATTCACAACTTAAATCAATTTCTTAAATTTCTTCAATTATATACGAAGAAATATAGTCAAGTGTGATCTAGTTTGGTTCATCGCAATGAGTACTTTAAAGATATTAATAATTTATAATTTTTATGTTCATACATTTAGAGATACTGGCAATACAAAATATGCATTGATATATGTGCTAAAAGAAATGGAAAGAATAAAAAGTACGAAGGGAGTATAACAATTTATTTTTATAAAAAACCGGTAACAGTAAATGTAATTTTTGTTGAAAAATGAATTTACATAATGTTATATGGAAAAGTGGAGGGAAAGTGTCAAGAGAGAATGAATACTATCATGAGAAATGAAAATGAAGATGAACCATTCAAATTTACCGAAATTGACCGGCATTGACCATTGAATGTGCACCAATGCATAGAACTCATACATAAATGCAGAGAAACTATGAACTATTGCATATAAATCATGCCCTTTATCGCAAAGCTCATGCACTTTATGGTAAAATTTATGTAGTTTTTAGAAAATCAATGCACTTTTTAAAAAATCCATGCACTTTACAAAAAAACACTCCTGCACTTTTTTAACAAAATTCATGCACTTTACTGTAACCCATGTCAACAAAACTCATACACTTTACATTAAAATTCATGCATTTCTAACCAAAACTCATGCACTTCACAATAAAACTTGTGCACGTTTCAAAAAATGTTGAGCACTTTCAACAAAACTCATGATCTTTTCAACAAAATCATGCACTTCACATTAAAAATCATGTACTTTTCAATAAAACTCATGCACTTTTAACCAAAACTAGTACAATTTCCAGTAAAACTCATGCACTTTTCAAAAGATGTCAAGCACTTTTCAACAAAATTCATACACTTTTAAACAAAATTCATACACGTTTCAATAATACTCATGCACTTTATAGTAAAACTCATGCATTTGTTAACAAAACTCATGCACAGAAACAATGTACTAATGCCCAGAAACCATGCACTAATGTCAACCATGTCCTAAAGCAAAGAAACCATACACTAAATCAAATAAACCATGCACAAATGATAATACACTAACCATACACTAAAGCAAGAAAATTGTGCACTATTGCATGCTCTAAACCAGAGAAACCATACACTAATGGACACAAACCATGATGTAATGCAAAGAACACAAAGACATTGACCGGAGTTGACCAACGTTGACCGCCATTGACCATTGACCGTAAGTGTTGACTGTTGATCACATGATCAATCCTATCGAATTGCTAGGATGTATTTTTATTTCTCACTTTAGTGTCCATTTTCATGTAAACCGGATCCATTGACTCGTGGTATAGAACCACCTACCCACTTTGCATTGTCACTTAATATGTAAACTCTTCCAAAATACACTCCACATAAAAGTCGTGCGACCTATAAATTTGTAGAAGATGACTAATATTGGCCCAAAAACTATAATTCGAATTACGGTCTGATAAATCGTATGACTAACCTGTGTAACTGTAAATACAAAAAAAATATTTAAAAAGTTTCTGGTAAAAACAGATTTTACTGTACAAATACAAAGCTTTAAACATGACTATCTAATTAATAAACTTAGTATATTAATTTATAAACATGAAATGATATTAATTATTATTTTGAATTGTTGTAAAATTATTACCGTATTATTATTCACATTTTTTTGTCTTCTTAATCACTATCGACTCTATGTTGATGTTATTCCCAAATTTATGGAGAATCTCCTTACTGAAAAGTATGTACTTGTATCTTTTCCTTGCTAAGTTTACTCATCTTGGTTTGCAACTATCTTCTGAGAAGAAGCAATCTTTCACACTTTGAGTGACCTTTAAGTACAATTATGTCAAACAAAGTATCACCTCAAAACTGAGAACTCTTGCTATAATGCATCCTATCAAAAAATGCCATTACAATTTGATACTTCTCGCAGCAAGACGCATTGAGCTAGATCATATCGGCCCAGCTCATCCTCTCAGGTTAACGAAGAGGAGATTCAACATCGTGTGTAAGAACTTCAAGCACAAATGCAACAAATACAAGCGCAATGGCAAACGCAAATGTCAATGCAATTACAAGTGCAAATGCAGGCGCAAATGGTCGAGTTAATCTGAGATGAGGTAGCCAAGCTGATGCCAAGCCTTCCTCCAGAGTATTGCTCACCACCAGGAGACGACAACAACGATGAGTCGTAGTGTTTTACATGTTTCATTTCTAAAACATTTTTGATATCTACAAACTATGTTTGTAATGATTTGTATCTTTGTTTAAAATGTCAATTTCGGTTATATTAATGTTAAATATTGGATTTTTCTTCTAATATTGTGTTCGGATAAACTTTTTATTGAAAAAATGCAAAATAACGTGATTAACGACGACGTAGAGACGGAATAACGACAGATTTACGAAGACGTGAGGACGGATTTGTTACCGGAAACGATGTCGTGGCTACGCAGTAACGACGACATCTACGAAGGATTTATGCCCCCAAATCTCGCTTTTCGCGACGGACTTCCGCCCCTAACTCTGTCGCCACATCGTCTCCTCTTGGCGCCCGAGACGAAATTTGCGACAAATTTCCGTCGCTACAGCCGTCGCCACAGTCTCCAATTCTGGCTGCCGAGGCAATAATTGCGATGGATTTCCGTTGCTAAATCGGTTGCCAGATAGTGGTTCACGGATACATTATTTACGACAGATTTCCGTCGCAGATTACAACAGATCTCCCCCATCTGTCGCAAATGTTGTTTAGCTACCAAAATGACGCTGACTGACCACATCCGTCGCGAATCCGTCACTAACCCTAGTTAGTGACGGAAAAATTCGTCGCTAATCAACAGTATTCTAGTAGTGCACTATCAAGTCCTTTCAATCCGATTGGGTGGGGAGTATCATTCTATTTCTACCTTCCTTCAATCCATGGGTATTGGTCATCGAGTGTCTTGTTCACACACACAGTCACGAAACGGCTCTGCTATGCAACACCATCACACTATAGTTGAAAAGGTGCCCTCCATTCTAGCCAAGGCTCACCTCCCTCCTAAATTTTGGGAGCACGGATTTCACACGGTTGTTTATCTCCATAATCGTACTCTTACTCCGGTTCTATCACATAAAACTCCAAATGAGTCTCTTTACAACAAGTCCCCTAATTATGATTTTGTCAAGTGCTTTGGTTATCTTTGCTATCCGTTTTTGCACCCTTATACCACTAACAAACTTGAGTATAGATTCCCCCTTGTGTGCTCCTTGGTTACAGATCGAGTCATAAGGGCTACTTGTACCTACATGTCCCATCGATATCTCGCTCGCCATGTCATGTTTGATGAGTCCACCTTCCCTTACCCTGATCATCTACACCCTAAAGATTCACCCCCCACAACAGATTCCCATACCGTCCCACTCTCACTACTATAGCTTGTCGCCAGCCCAGTTTCCGCCTTACTCCCTTCCTTTGCGGCGCCCTCATCATCATCACCTATAGCATCTCCAACTACATCCCATCACACTACAACTACCCCATACTCCATCGGTTCTTCTATACCCGATCAGCCAGAGGCGCAACCTCTTACACCACCTTCATCCTCCACGTCACTCTCAGCGTCTTCCCCAGGTTGTCCTCCTGCAGCTTCATCACTGGAATATACAATTATACCTCCACCCTCTTATCCTTCTTAATATTGTGCTGCAAACACGAGCACTCATACCATGACTATCAGGGAAAAGAGAAGTAGTCTGAAACCCAAATCCCTTACCTCCACTAAACATCCCTTATCTGCTATCCCAGATCTATACGCCAAACACAAAACACATTCCCAAGCCTCCAAATTTCCTAAATGGTAGCATACAATGCAAGTTGAATTTCATGCCTTGTTGCGTAATGGGATGTGGACACTTGTTCCACCCCTTGTAATGCCAACATTGTTGGTTGTAAGTGGGTGTAAAGGATCAAGCGCATGATAGATGGATCCATTGAGCATTATAAGGCTTGGCTTGTAACCAAGGGATTCATTTAGGAAGAGGGTGTTGGTTATGTAGATACTTTCAGTCCAGTATTCAATCCCACTACTATCCGACTTGTTCTCTTTCTTTCTCTTACTCTGAACTGGCCTCTTCATCAGATTGACATCAACAATGCCTTTCTGAACGGTGATCTATCTGAGACAGTCTATATGCCTCAACCACATGGTTTTACAGAAACCTCTCAACCCTCTCATGTTTTCCTTCTAAAGAAGGCGCTCTATGGTATCAAGCACGCCCGCGAGTATGGTTTACCAAGCTTCGGCTATTTCTCTTGTAGTAGGGATTCACGGGATGCAAGTCGGATACCACACTATTCATATGCATGTCTGGTACACTGGTTCTCTACATTCTGGTTTATGTCGATGACTTTATCATTACAGGGTCTTGCTCTATCCCTATTGTTACCTTCATTGATCTACTTCATACTACATTCTCTCTGAGTGATTTGGGACCCTTGCATTACTTTCTGGGTATTGAGCTCACTCGGACTGCTTCTGCCATTACCTTTACCCAGAAGAAGTACATTCGTGATCTCCTGCGTCGTTCCAAGATGACTGAGGCCAAGCCAATTGCCTCACCTGCTGAACCGGAATCACGTCTTATCTAGACTGGCGACCCTTTATCTTATCCGTCCTTTTACAGGAGTATTGTTGGTGCCTTGCAGTATCTTACCATTACTCCACCAGAGATTGCCTATTTCGTCAATATGGTTTGCCAGTTCATGCATCGCTTGACGGAGACGCATTGGGATGATGTAAAGCGCATCCTACGATATCTCAAGGGCTCTATTGACTCCGGCCTTGTTCTGCGACACTGTACTGATCACCGCCTTATCGCCTTTTGTGATTCCGGTTGGGCTTCTGATGGTGATGATTGTCACTCCCAGCATGGTTTTGCTGTCTACTATGGCGGTAACCTTATTAGCTGGTCCTCCAAGAAATAACATGTAGTCACGAATTCCATTTCGGAGGCAGAATACCAAGCTATTGAGTTTGCCTCTACGAAGCTCATTTGGCTCCAGCAGCTACTTCAGGAGCTGCAAGCGCCTATCTCAGCGCCACCCATCCTCTTGTGTGACAATCTCAACTCGACCTACATTTCAGCTAATTCGGTGTTTCATTAGTGCTTCAAGCACATCAAC
Organism: Phyllobates terribilis; assembly: GCF_046119375.1. Taxonomy (NCBI): domain Eukaryota; kingdom Metazoa; phylum Chordata; class Amphibia; order Anura; family Dendrobatidae; genus Phyllobates; species Phyllobates terribilis. Next base: position 50,316 of record NW_027367605.1, read on the forward strand.
ATTGATTATCACTTTGTTTGTGAACAAGTAGATGATGGTTCTCTTATCGTACAACATGTCCGGTCCATTGACCAGGTTGTTGACATCTTCACCAAAGCGGTTGGCACGGCCCGTTTTGCTACACATCAAAACAAGCTTCATGTTCTGGATCCATTATGAGCTTGCGGGGGGGGGGGGGGGGGGTGTTAGGATATAGGATATAATTTAGGAGAGAATATTGTTGTATCTTTTATTTTAGGAGAAAATATTGATGCTTTTTGACTGATTGTTGTATTTATTATTATATACGTAATTATCTCCCTAGGATTGTATATAGCACACACTTTACATTATCAATAATCAAGGAGAATCATTATCCCTTCTATTTATTGTTTAATAGTTAAGCATTGTTCATTCTCTTGTTCAGACCATTGTCTAATTACTTGCACTTTAGGTAATAAAACTAACACAATTAAACTTCCCTTTCGATATGAAAATTCATTGGTGGGTTTTAGATTCTTTGACTCTTTGGTTATAAAAGTTTTGAAATATTCAATTAAAGGCTCATACATGTTTAAATTCTCTCAAAAACCCGCCTTCTTAAACAATATGATAAACCTTGGGCCCAAAAGAACTTTAATCACAACTTTTCTCAATTCTCAAACTCTGAACGAGCTCTCGAAAATTTATACCAATAATACATGTTATACCCTTCCAACATGGCTATTAAATAAGATTAATAATCGTACCAATCGACATGCTTCTCTCCTCAAATTGCAAAATAACTACTGGAAAAGAATATCTAAAATTAAATATTATGCTTATAATGATCAAAATACTAAATACTTCCATTCCGTTGCAAATATTTGTACCTATCAACAAGTTATATTCTCTTTTAAATCTCAAGAACGCCTAATCCTTCACTCTCAAGATGACATCGCTACAACTATTACTTCATAATTAAAAGCACCACTCACATCACATCCTAACACTTTTATCACATCATATGACCTTTCAATTATCCCAACTTTCATTACCTTGGAAGAAAAAAACACCTTTCTTACCATGAGCGACTTAAACAAGCAGTTTTTGAACAACCACCAGATAAAACTCTGGGATGGGGGATAAGGTCGTTATCCCTATCAAAGATACCCAACTAACGAATCCACTAGTAAAGTGGTAAGCAGGGGTCGAATCCCAAGAGAGCCAGAATGATAGTTTATTTCCTATTATGCTACCAAGTAGTAACTATTGGGGGTTTTTTGTATGAACTTAATCAACTTAGAAATTAAGCAAATATGAAAGCAATATATTGGTTGGGTTGTAAAAAAGTATAGGTATGAAGCTCACTCCTTCTAGTATCAGCGCATTATTTAATTGGAATGTTGATCATCGAATTCTACTAACTTATATTCTGAAGTGGTTAATCCGGTTGTCCTACTCTTTGTTCGTAAATAGCAACTAGTCCAAATAGTCCTAGAGACCCTTATTATGCAATAACCAAGTAAATCCCAAGATTCAAAAGCACAACAGCATGAAGATCAAAGATAAGTAGGTCTATGCAATACCATTGGCAAATCGCAGATACTCGACACATGTTTATAATCTCTACACAATAAGCACTCGTAAATAGTCTATGCAAATCATGCTCGCTACCTAAAGACAAGACTATTCAAATCGAATTATCTAGCCTAGCAATATGACGGATAATAATCAACCTAGTTTGCAACCTAGATAAAATCAAGATCAATCAATGAAAACTAATAAAGCACAAGAGATCATAAAACAATCCTGAAATTAAACTTAGAACATAAGCGTTAGAATTCTCACAACAAGCCTAGAACAATGGCTTCAGCCTAAAGAGTGAACTATGATGAACTTAGCCAGACATAGCAATAGAAAGCAATGACATATGAATGATTGATGGGAAAACAAACCAGGTGAGATGAATGAAGATGGAACAAAGGTGGAAGCTTTCTCTTGGCTGTTGCTGAATTCTATGTAAATGAAAGAATGAAAGAATGATGAATGAATAATAGATTCTAACCTAATTTCCTAAGCCTTATATAGTCTCTAATAAAAGGGAATTAAAATAAATGCAAATAAATCAAAAGATGTGGAAATAAATAATAAAATCTCGGATCTAATCTTCAGTAATGGGCCGTCCGTGTCCGCGTCACAATCGTGACACAGGGGTCACGATCGTGATTTTGCTCCAGTTCTCAGTCATGCGTTGGTCACGATCGTGATGGAGTGTCTCGGTCATGACACCTCAACTGCGGCTTAGTCACGGTCGTGACATCTCTGTCTCGGTCGTGACGTCTTCTCCTGAGGCTGAATCTTGGTCGTGATGCTCCATCTCGGTCGTGACTTCTTCTCCTGAGACGGACTTCTATCTTCTGCAAGTGTCGAGGCAGCTCGGCTTCGCCTCTCAGCTTCTCCTGGGGTGTAGGTGTGGCATATTTCCTCTAGTTCAATCCCGAATGCACTAAAAGTGAGCACAACCGGGATCTCTATAATAAAACCACTAAATACCGCTTACGAGCATCCCGCTAATCCATAAATGAACTCCAAACCGGATTCCGGGCATACCACTCGTTAAGCGCCTAAACCCCACTAAACCTAATCTAATAGTCTCTATTTAACATCATATAACAAGCTCATATAAAAATTCCGCACACTTAAACCTTGCTCGTTCTCGAGTAAGCAAAATGAAACTCACTCCTCCTATAAGCACCAAGGTCTGCAGTAAGTGTAGAGACATTCTGCTAGCGACTATACTTCGAACTCCAAGTGTAAACGAGTACTAACCTAACTCTGATCTATCTCCTTATCTCTCCGAGATGACCTACCCAAATCCCTCCTTATGTTTCCACTTATATGTCACCACTCCATAATAATAATCAAATCGAACCAAGTGATGCTCAATAAAGAACAAGTGGACTCTAATCTCCTCTAAGGGTAAGGTTACATATATAATGATAATGAAGATAAAAATCGAGTCTCCTACTCGCTTATACACTTCTTATACCTCCTCTTCAATTAATGTCCTAAACCACTAATTAATGTCATTAAACCATACATCACAACCACCAATCCTAATCAAGAAATTTGCATAGCACAACCACAACAATATGCATCCAACTCCAAGAAATAGAAATCTAATCCTAGAATCTAATACAACCACCAATAATGTGTAACAAATCTAATGAAATAGTGAAAGGGTGAGCATGCGAAGTATGGATGTCAATAAGGTCAAAACCAGAAGAATAAAAGGCTAATTACTAACTTCTTATCCCTCCTGGGGTGAATCCTAAAACCCGAGACAATCCTTCAACTCCCTTCTTATGTCTCCGACGCTAATAAATGATGCAATCCATCTAACCAAGTAGTCAAATAATCACAAACAATGTAATCCCGGCGCCCTTCGGGTTTTCACCAAAATTCTCTAAAGTGGTACGAACTATTTTTTTCTTTTCTTTTCTTTCTTTTCAGGAACCCACCTTATCCTTTTTATCCATTTTTATTTGCCTGGTTCTTTTGTTCTTTTTATTTTTTATATTTTTGTTGGAGCCCCCCTTTTCGATCCAATCACTTCTTACTCTCCTGGGTTTTTCTGATTTTTTTTCTTTTCTTGTTAATAATAATAAAGTAACAGTTTAAAGAAATATCCTAATACAAACTCAATAGACTCAACAAAACATCAGCAAAAGTACTCGAAATAACAAGAACATCAGCAGAATAGAACCTAAGCAGGTCAACTCCTCTCCCCACACTTGAATCGCGCATTGTCCTCAATGCAGCAAAAGAGGACACAATAGAAAAAGGGAAGAGGAAGAAGACAAGTGGAATGTTGGGGCGTTGTCTCGATCGTGAGGATCATTGGGGTAGTATGGTCGGCCGCGTCACGACTGTGACACAGTGTCACGATCGTGACACGTGTAGCTAAGGAAAGCGATCGACGTTTTTCCTCCTCCGATGACTTCCGGATGCTGGTTCCGAGATTTTACTGTAATAGAAAACAAAAACAAAACAGAATAATGGGAGAAAAGTTAGTAATGCTCCCTCGGGTTGCCTCCTGATCAACGCCTTAGTTATCGCCGTGGCACGAGTAGAATGATTCAACCAGCGTCTTTCGGTCCCTTTGGAACCTCCGATTTCAGAATTTCTTGTATGACCCAGTTATGGAAAGGTTTGAACCTTAGACCATTAACCTCTGTGACTCTCCACCTTTGCTTCACCTTTTTCTTCTTACTTTCCCCACACTTGGACTCAACTTGGGGCCGTGCACTTGCTTTCTTTGTAACCTGCACAACAGTACTAGCAGGTTTCTCGCCCTGTGGGGTTAGAGAGGTGGGGCTACCGCCCAAAGCATAATTAGGGAGGGGGTGCGCAGCGCATCCGAACATAGTTCGGGGGGTTTAATAACCTCATCAATAGAAAATACTGAGTTATCATCCGGGGGTTGTGTCGTAGTTTCATATATGTTAAAACTAACAACAACCCTGTCAAACTCGAGTGTAAGCGCCCCGGTGTCTAGATCTAACTTAGTTTTGGCTGTCCTCATGAAGGGTCTACCTAGAAGGATAGGTGCAGCCTGTGCATCATGATTCATATCTAACACATAGAAATCCGCAAGAAATACAAGATTATCCACCATAACCAACACATCTTCGACTATCCCTTTCGGGTAAACCATAGACCTGTCAGCTAGCTGAATCACAATTCATGTTTCATTCAGGGGTCCTAATCCTAGCGACTTGTATAACGAATAAGACAGAACATTAATAGAAGCACCCAAATCTAGCATGACCCTATCAATCTTAGTGTTACCAATAGTACATGGGATACTGACCATACCTGGGTTCGAGCACTTAGTTGCTATCTTCTGCTGGATGGCTGCAGAAACTCTCTCGCTGACCTGCACCTTTTGTTTCCCTTTCAGCTTCTGGTTCCTCTTCATTGTGCAGAGCTCCTTCAAGAACTTAGCATAACGAGGGACACTTTTGACGAGTTTAAGCAAAAGGATTTTTACCTCACACTTACTAAAGGTTTCAAAGATTTCCTTGTCGTTTGCAGGTCTGCGCGTGTCTTTCAAGGCTTCTGGGAATGGTGCGGGTGGTTTCTCGGAGTATAACGGAGGGAAGTTGGGCCTCACATAGTTTTCTTGTCGTAGCTTGAAGTCACCTCTGTCCTCATAATCGTCGTCAGCACTTAGTGGTTTGGAGACACGGACATCAGCACTGGGTCTCGGTCGAGATACCTGGTCACGATCGTGATGGGGAAAACTGGGGCTTAGTCTCGATCGTGACACAGTGTCACGGTCGTGACCTTCTTCGTCAACTTTTTCGGAAACCAAATCACCGTCATCTCGGTCGTGATCAACCTGTCTCGATTGTGACATTTCCTCTAAGACCAAATCTCGATCGTGACACCCCTGTCTCGGTCGTGACAACAGCCTAGCTTCCTTCCACAACATCTCTTCTTCCAGCTTTTCTTTGAGTTTTCGTCCACTTCGCATCATGATGTCACTTACATTTTCTCTCGGAGTTACCATAGTTTGCGACGGTAACTTACCTGAGCTCTGTTGTGCTAAATTACTGACTGCCTCCACTAGCTGTCCGGTCCGCTTCTCTAGATTCCTTATGCTCGACTCCGTGGCTTGAACATGCGTTATGAAGTGCTTTGTCAATGTTTGCAGCATCTCCCTCGTTGATGGCTCTTCGGGATGCGGTGGATACGGAGCATGGTAGAAGTTGTTTTGGTATTGATTTTGGTAGTAGCCTTGATTTTTTCCACCAACCGGATCGTTTCTCCTAAAACCAGGGTTATCATTGCCCCGCTGATTATAATTGTTGTTTTGGTCGTAGCGAGGCCTAGGAGGTCCAAAGCCTCCCACCGCGTTAACTTCATCAATCGTCGGATCCTAGAGTTGCGGGCACATATCAAAAGGGTGGCTTTCATCTACGCATATGCCACATAGTTGTGCTGGCTTCTGGTTTCCGATGGCCATCCCCTTAATCAAGCTCTTTAGTTCAGCGAATTCACTCTTCCATACAACCTCTCGGGCACTTACAACATTAGCTCCTCTCTTTGTATAGGTCCTGCCAAAACTCCTAGTTCCTTAAGCTATTTCGTTTATTCGATCACAAGGTTCTGTAGAGATTGTCCCAGGTTGCGCAGGTGCGTCCCCTCTATCTCTGGATTGAAATCAAGAAAATTTGAATCAGTAGCACGAGTGTGGACCATAAGATAGGCCACACCAAAAC